>NW_025834755.1:0-29714 GCF_002878395.1 Capsicum annuum
ATTTATTCAAGGCTAAATACACCCACCAGGTGAATTCTTAATTCTACACAAGATTCTACTTACCAACTAATCTTAATTCATCATTCGGCATGTTCTGCTCCTACTCGTTACTTAGCACTAACATGAGTCACACCGCTGAGAAAGTGATTAGTATTAAAGAGTTATAACCAACATCCCAATAATAACATCATACCCTTAAAGCAAATATAGATGTAATCATATAAAGGCATAAACACACATAACATATATGTGCTTACCATATATAACATCAATATATCCTCCGAACTTGTCGGGTATCATCATATCATCAATATATCCTCTGGACTTGCTGGGTATCATCATATCATCAATATATCCTCTAGAATTTTTAGGTATCATCATAATATCAATATATCCTCTGGACTTTCTGGGCATTATCATATCATCCATATATCCTTCAAACTTGCCGGGTATCATCATAACATCAATATATTCTTCGAACTTACCGGGCATCATCATATCATCATTATATCCTCCGGACTTACCAAGTATCATCATAACATCAATATTCATCATAACATTAATATATATATATATATGTGTGTGTGCAATCAAATGAATAATAAGTTCAAGCCCCACGAGGGATAGAGTGAAAAAGAAGTAAGGAAAGTCATACCATCATACCTCATCATTCATTATCAACACAATATAATAATAGGTGCATGAACATATCTATTCATATGGTATGAAAACTCCATACATTAGCGGGCTTAACATAATCATTAGCGTGGTCAAATACAAATCCATAATTATATATTCTAGAGCCCCTTTTTATTAGAATGATTCATATTATTAACACAAGAGAATTTGTAGCACAAATATTAGTTAGTCACTAGGATTGAACATAATATAAGTAATAACATAGTCCAAGGCCCAAAGAGTAAGCTAGTTAATGATTTAAGTGATAGCATAGCCATGGGTTCAATCTATAAGACATTTCGTTGCTATCTAAGCATTATCAATAATTTGGCAACCAATCATGCAAATCATTTCTAGTACCAACATCATGAATAAACCATTTATTGGGGTTATCCATCATATTACCAAAGGAACATTCTATGTGATTAACAAGTATCTAGATCACTAGTGAAACTACATAGTCCAAGCTTAAGGCGGGTCAAGCTATGCTTCTAATACCCCCAAATTAGTCTTTAAGTATAAATTCTATCCGGGACTAAGCTAAGCCATCTAAGTCATGTCTTAGAAGTTTATCAATTCACACTAGTTTTATGGTACAATTCTTCCTCAAGTATTACTCTTAATTCATCCAAAGAAACTAGGGCAATTTCCACAACTATGCATGACTAAGGTCAACTTACTCTTTAATATGAGTGACAACTTCACTCCCATCTAACTAGAAAAACTAGATCATTCTCATGTTATTCATGAGATAAAAAGTGCAACTAACCAAGGTCCTAGTCTATAAGTCAAGTATCACACTTTATGAGTTCAAAGTTTAATAGCCTAAGTAGTTCAACTAATCCCAAACATTACCATCTACCATTTCAACACCTAAAATCCCTCCCAATCTTATCAATATATCAAAGTCATACTATAATAGAGCTCAATCTAACAAAAAGTAAGCCTAACCTACCTCAAATCCAAATATAGCTCATGAACTGATAACCTTCACTTTTCTTTTCCTTAAAGTTTATTCAAAGAGACAAGATATCAAAAATACAATCTATATATTATTACAAGAATATCAATACCAATATTGCACCATTGTGCTTCGAGTCTAAAACGACACCAAAAACCCCTAAGTGGTCCCACATACGAAAAATGAGTTTTTGAGACCAACACTTTGTTCAAATACCATTAGAAAGTTATATTCCTTAAGAAATTGTTACAACTCAAGCATATTTGTGCTAAAATCAAGCCCTTAATCCACTTAAGGTTTTGGTCAAATAATCAAGGATTCAACACTATAAATGAAGGATTCATACCATTGATTTGCTGTTAATCATGAATGTGCAAGTTATTCAAGCTACCAATAAACATCCAAGACTTAATTTTTGGACTACACACTCTATTAGGGTTTATGGGATTCAAAGCAATTGCAAAATGGCCAATTCTTGATAAAAAAGGTCTTTTAAATACCCCTTCCCAGGTCCTCAGTTCATGCAATCGCCATTACGTGGGCTGCAATAATGATACATTCCATAATAATGGTGCGTTCTGCTGTGCTAGATGACAGTTGAAACTTGGAATAAATTCCAAGTTTCGGCCAATGCCTCGAGATGCATCCAAAATCTAATATGAGAAAACAAAATATGCAACCATACTGATTTCAATATTTTAGACGTGTTGGTAAATTTAAATTTTCCATATGAGGTTGTTTTGACCAAATATGGCCCCCACACCTAAATTTCCAATTTAATAACTTTTTGACAATAGGTCAAAATGAGTTCAGTGCAGTGAGACCCAAACCAAAGGTTTACCCAACCTGAAATCAATATTTTGAAGCTGTTGACGTAGTTAGAATTTCCATACAATAGCATTTTACTGAGGCTTTCACTCGGTGGCCATTTGGAATCAGCGAACACTTTTAAATAGAAAAATAGTTCTAAAAACCAATCGAACTACTCGGTGACCAAACTATCAGTTCCAAAAAGTCATAAATAACTTAGGGTAGCTATGGAAAAGCTCTAAAAGTAAAAATAAGAGTAATCATAAGAAATGACCTAAAGGGTCATTACAATCCTCTTATCATGTAATCTTAGATTGCTTTCTAAGACCGTTACTTTGGCCTTGCCTGACATACACCCAATTGTATAGCAGGGTGATTTTAGCACATATCGACAGTGATTATTTATTATATTTAATCTAGGTGGATGGTATCAAAGGAGAGTATGCCTCATATTGTATATGTTTGAGATGTTAGTATTGAGAGTCTTTCGCTTGAATCTATCCCTATAGTACGTGAGTTTGCAAATGTTTTTTTTACTGAACTATCTAACCTTCCTCCTGAGCTTAATGTAGATTTTGCTATTAATCTTGATTTGGACACTCGCCCCATTTCTATTATAATTTACCATATGGCTCCTGCTCAGCTAAATGAGCTAGATGTTTAGCTTTAGGATCTTCTATATAAGGGATTTATTAGAATGAGTATTTCACCTTGGTGACACTATTCTATTTATAAAGAAGAATAATAGTTCTATGTGTATGTCTATCCATGATAGGTTGCTGAATAAGGTAATAGTGAAGAATAAGTATTCTATGCCTCGTATTGATGATCTATTTGACCAACTTTAAGGTTCATCTATGTTTTCTAAGATTTTCCTTAGATCTAGCTACCATCAATTGAGGATTGACGTGGAGAATATCTCTAAGACAATGTTCAAGAATTACCACGCCATTACAAGTTCTTGGTGATGTTTTTTAGGTTGACCAATGCTTGGGTAGAATTTATTGAATTTATTAACCACCACTGTGATTGTATTTATTGATGACATCCTTGTCAGGTAGTTTGTGATTGGGCCATGCCACATCTCCAACCGAGGTTTACAACTTTATTGGGTTGGCAGGCTATTACAGATGGATCATCGAGGGGTTACCTTTATTGCAAAACCTATGAGTAGATTGAATAGGTAGAAGATCACATTTCATTAATCCAATGAGAGTGAGGTGAGATTTTTGAAGCTTAAGTCCTTACGCACTTTATCTCCTATTCTGACTATTCTATTTAAAGGTGAGGGGTTTATAGTATATTCTTATGTTTTGGCTGTTGGTTTTGGTTGTTTTCTAATGCATTAGTGTCAAGTTATCATATATTCTTTGAGACAACCGAAGGTGCACAAGTGCAACTACCCCACTCATGACTTGGAGTTGGTGATGGCAGTTTTTGCACTTATGATTTGAAAGCATTACATTTATAGTGTTCGCTGTGAGATATTCACTGACCACCATAGTATTTGGTGTATTATGACTTAGAAGGACCTTAAAAAATATGGCTTGATTTATTGAAAGACTATGATCTCTCTATTCTGCACTATATGGGCAAGGCAAATATGGAAGCGATGCCTTGAACTAGAAGACAACGAGTATGGGGAGTTTGTCCTTTCTTTTTGTTTTAGAGAAATTGTTGACCTCGTGCATCTATTAATTAGCCAATAAGTTGATTTGTACTGATATTTCAGGCCTTATAAGGATTTTTGGTAGTGTTGAGGCTCGATCAACTTTGATGGAGCACATTTGAGATCATCAATTTAAGAATAGTTGACTGTATAGTATTCGAGATTAGGTGTGAAAGGGTAAGTCCAGACAGTTGCCTTAGACTCTAAGGGGGTGTTGAGGTCTGATGTTATATTTGCATTTCGCAGGTAGGATGTTTGATTCAGTTGATACTTTAGGAGGCTCATTCCTCAAAATATTATTTTCATCCAAAGACAACTATGATGTATAAAGACTTGAGATAATATTACTAGTAGAGTGGTGTGAGGGGAGAATAACAGATTTTAATACCCAAAAATCTAGACCAATATTAAAACCATGATTCGATCTTATGCAAAATAAATTATAGTGCTTTGGTAGTTTTATGAATGAGTTTGATGTATATTAAGTCCTCAAATGACTCCTAGCTTTTAGATAAATCAAAATATCCCTTACCGATTAAGTTCTTGGAAAGAATGTTTCTATAGTCAACTTCAAAAGATAATAAATTTTGTATTACTAATATTTTTTGAGCTCAAGACCCACCAATAGATAGATAATTGAATTAGCTTTCCAATGATGCTGATTTTGCCTTAAGTCAATATCGGGGTAAAAAGTAATGCCTGTTTTACTAGAGAGGTGTTTGTCTGCCGAGGTACGATGGCCAAGGTGATGACCGTCAACCTTAGGAAAAAAGGTAGAATTCTGTCCATATATTAACAATTGGAGTGATGGTGAGTCACCAGAGTTACAGTCCATCACCCAGACCGTCAGTCGGGGCTGTTCAGTGATTAAATGACGTTTTACATGGGGGTTTTGGTCCTTTTTAACCCTTTTAACCCCTATTTCTATCAACTTAAACAACATAAACTCCTCATTCACTCTCAACATCAAATTAGGGTTTCCTTTCAAGATCATTCTCCAAGAACAAACTTCAAGCCCTTCTTCAAGAAGACCAAGAAATTGTGCTTCCCAATCCAAGAACGTTCAAGAAAAGTTAATTCTCTTTTAATTTTAAGGCTTTAAGTTATGTTAGATGTTCATGCATGGGTCCTTTTCACCCATGGAGTCAAATTACCTATTTTAAAGTACAAATTTATAATTTTTACGTGTTAATATGAATTATATCCATAAAATTTCATGAATTTTGATTATGTATCATGTTTTCAAATTATTTCGGTTGAAATTACTCTTGATACGTTCGAATGGTGATATTCACATGTTAAATCCTTAATCCATATTTTTAATATTAAAATTATGTGATTATTGATTTAACAATTCCCATGCTTTAACTTATGACCTTATGTGTTTGATGAAATGCCTAGATGAATGGGTTTTGAATAATGACTATTTATGATGCCCTCAAAGTTGTATTATGGTTCTATTATTATTGCTATCGAGTCCTGGGGGTTATGAATACCCCAAAATTTAGTTGTTTACTTAGTCTTAGTATCTTCAGAATAGTTCAGTCAGTTATTGTAATTAGTTAAACTTAGATCAATTCAATATTCTAAATTTGTTTAGTTAGGAGTAGAATTTAGCACCGAGCGAATGCAAGGATGACGTCTTCCTCGTCAGTCAAGCAAAGTTGTTAGTAGCAGTCCTATTTTAGAACTACGTAGCCAACATAGGATATGAGGAGTCATCCATTAGTTTAGGCTTGACTTCTTCTCAGGGATCACCCATTAGTTTAGGCTTGACACCGTGTTCCTTTGGATATTATTTTAGTGGATCCACACAACTATTGTTGGTACCCGTGGCACGGTTCTAGCACCCTTCCAACTAGGGTCACAGGTTGGACCCCAATTAGCTCATATTGCGGCATGTTGATTAGATGATAGCTCTCACATTCTCAAACCAGTATTCAGTAAAGAGTTCAATTTCAGGTTTGCTTGACTATAGCATACGGTTACCAGTTATTTAGTTATTAGTAAGTTAGTTAGTATTTTATTTTATAGACTATTTCAAAATCATATTGTAGCTTGGTCATTCATTCTCAGATTTCATAGTTTTCATGCATTTATATATTCAGTTACCTTATGCTATTCATCCAGTCAGTTATTATTCATGCACATGAACCCATGCATATTAGCCTAACCTTATCTGGCATACAAACACATTTAAAATACCGATCGCATACTCGTTTCTTGCGCTATGATATTTAATATCATAGGTTCGGATACTCAGGTTCCAAACTGTACATAGACATTCCAGCGCATCAGTAATATCAACAGTGGTGATTCCTCATCTATCGAGGACATAGTTGCTATTTTAGTTTATTTCAGTATTTTATTTCAAATAAACAGTTGGAGTTAGTTGGGGCCTGTCCCATCAACTCTCTTTCAGATAGTTTTAGAGGCTTTCAAATATTTTAGATAGTCAGTTAATTGTTAGTCTTTTCAGTCAGATTTTTAAAAATTTTCGCATATGTTTCACACTTTTATGTTTTAGTTGTATTATTTTCAGATTTAAAACCTTAAGTCATATTCAGTAATTCTGCACATGTGTGTTTTGTTATTATTATTCAGTGCTCATAGAAGGTACCAGTTCATGGGTTAGCTTGTAGTCTTTTAGGACCGTAAGCACCATCTGGCATCCAGGGTGTATTTTTGGGGCGTTACACAAATTTTATGGCTCTATGTTTATGTTGTCATTAGGTGAAGACTGAGAATTTAAGACCAAATGGTTTTCTTCAGAGGTTACCCATTCCTGTGTAGACGTGGGAGAATATTATAATGGATTTTAATGGGTAGTTTGCATCGTAATTCTCATGGTATTGATAGTATTTGGGTCATCATGGATTGGTTGACCAAGTCTTCCCATTATTCTCACGGTATTGATAGTATTTGGGTCATCATGGATTAGTTGACCAAGTCTACTTATTTTTTACTTATTCAGTCTTTCTATAGTGCTGAGAAGTTAATCAAATCTATGTTTGAGAGGTGGGTTTTATTCATGGAGTGCTTATGTCTATTATTTTTTATAGAGGTTTCGAGTTCACCTCTAGATTTTAGAGATCTTTTCAGAAGGAGTTGTATACTAGGTTGACCTTAGCACAACTTATTATCTTAGACTGATGGTTAGTCAGAGTAGACAATTTAGGTTTTGAAGGGTATGCTCAAAGCATGTGTCAGAGGTTAGTGGGAATAGTTTCGAACCTTAGTAGGGTTTGTTACAATAATAGCTACCATTCTATTATTCAGATGGCACTATTAGAGGCGTGGTATGGTAGTGATGTTTATCTTCAATTAGGGGTGTGCAAAAATCAAACCGACTGATAAACCAAATCGATAAAAATATTATTAGTTTATTGTTAATGGGTTTGATTTTATTAAAAAAATTTATCAGGTTATTGGTTCGGTTTGCTTTTTTCTTATTGGGTTATTGGGTAAACCGATAACCCAATATATATATATATATATATATATATATATGAATTATTATATATTTCTCTTAATTTCTCTTTAATCTCTACTAATTAACAAACCTATTATTTCAATTATACAAACTCTTAGTTTCTCCTAAAAATATTTAGTTCAAAACTTGAAGATTCTTGTAAATTAAAACAAATTATGTAGGGTTTTTATTTGCAACTGAGATTCGATTTTTTTTAGGTTAGTTACTACTATTTTTATTTTATGAGTATTTTCTTATAGGTTAAACCAAAAACCGAACCGATAAGGACTAAAATTGATAAACCGAAAATCAATAAAAAATATCGTAGTGGTTCGATTATTGGTTTAGCATATTTAAAAATCAAAAATCGATAAACCAAACCGATAATATGTAAAATTGAACCGAATTGACCGATGCATACCCCTATCTTCAGTTAGTTGGTTTGAGACTTTAGATGTTAGGTGATGATGTACTAATTTTCTTTGAGAGTCCTTATACAGAGTTTGAGTTATCCAGAATAGGCTACAGGCAACTCAGAGTAGTTAGAAGAGTTATCCCGATTGTAGGCTTCATGCTTTGAAATTTGGAGTTGGTTATTATGTTTTCCTTCGAGTGTCACCACTGAAGGGCTTGATGACATTTGGGAAAATAAAAAATCTCAGCCTCAGGTATATCGGTCTATTTGAGATTTTTTAGAGAATTGAGGAGGTAGCTTATGAGTTGGCTTTACCTCCAGCCTTTTCAGGTATTCACCCAGTTTTTCATGTGTCAATGCTTTGGGGCTACATTCTATATGAGTTTCATGTGCTCAATTAGGACTCAATTCAATTAGAGTGTAGGTTGACCTTTATAGAGCATGTAGTCTCTATCTTAGCCAGAGATTCTAGGAGGTTGCATTCGAGAGAGATTCCTGTGGTTAAGGTTTAGTGGAGACACCATCTAATAAAGAAGGCTACCTGAGAGAACGAGCATGATATGCAGACTCAGTATCCTCACATTTAATCCTTCAAGTACTTTTTAACTCTTTATTTTCGTGGATGAAAGTCCTTCGAATATTGGATATGGTATTGACCCTCTTGGTCTTTTTTTCCTTTTTGTTCTTTTTCTGCTCTTAGAGTCTTCCTATAGCCATCCTGCATCATTTATGACTCGCTGGGACTGAAGTTTGGTTACAGAGAAATTCATTTGATTATTATTTCCATTTCTCTATTTTGGGGTATTTGAAGTTGATAAAATTGTCTCGAGCAAAAACTTTAGGAAAATGGACATAGATGATAATTTTTATGGTTTTTTAGCTCCAGAATGGTGAATTATGCTGGGGGACCCTTGATTTGGGTTTCAATGCTTCTAAGATTTTATTTTGAGTAATTGGATGAATTTTTGTAAAAATAAAACATTAGGTGTGGGGCCCACTTTCAATTGGAATGACCTATGTTGGAAATTTTGATGGTTCTATTTAGTTTTGAATATCGAATTTAGTAAGGTAGAATAGTTCAATTGTATTCACATGGTTCCTTATGAATCCAAGGTCTCTAATCGGAGTCCACTTAGACATTCCTTGTCTTTCGAGGGACCTCATGATAGATTTAATTTTAGATTCCATTTGTGCGGGCCCTGCAGGCCCATCCTTGAAGTGAATTCTAACCCAACCCTTTATATAGCAATATGGGTCTCATTTTACTCCTAATGACTTTTAGATAACTATTTTGATAACATGACAATATTTTTGGATCATGGAATAATGATGGGTGATTAGTGGATAATTTGAGGATTTGTAGTATGACATCAAGGTAGGTTTCAATCTACTCTTTGTCATGAGATTGCATATAATATATATTGCTTGAAGATAAGGATGATATGATTGGATTATGGGTAGAATACCATGACTTAGCCTAATTTAGGAGTTTGGGGATAAAAGGGTGTATCTACCCTTAAGATGAAATACTTGTTATGCCTATAGAATCCTATTACCCTAGGTTATATGCATGTTGATCGTAGTTGAGGCTAGGTACACTTTAGTATAAGGTTTTATTACTTGAATCGGTGGATTATCATGGTTTCTCAAATTATAGTATTATATTATGCTAGTTGTATATTTTTGGGCCTGAGGCTATGATTACGATATTAGTTGGACTCCTGGTAAGTAATCTATCCTTGGAAAGGATGTAGCCATAGTCTATAGACTCTTAGATGCTTATGATTATATTGTTTGGATATTGGTGATTGCATGAATAGATTATAGTACATTCATGTTCACTTAGTGGTACGGTTCCAATTAAAACTTAATTTTTACTATTGTATCCGTAAAAAGGAATTTATTCTCACTTTTTACTTTTAAAATGGTTTCTTTTGTAATGTGAGTTGTACCACCTGAATGGATAATTTATGAGCTTTTAGAACTAAAAATGATGTTTTAGAAATCTGACAAATTTAGATTCCGGTCCAGGGTTTTACCAATACTATTTACTTTGACCGTGAGCGATTCCAATCCTTTCTACTATATTATGATAATTTAGTCCTGGGGTTGACCCCAGACAATGGATTTACAAACTTACACTCTTTTAGCCACAGTGTTCGTCCATGTAATTATTATATTACATCTTTTCAATACCGAACAGAGTAGATTTCTGATGATTATGATTGGAAATTTGGGGTCGAGACCAGGCCAGTGATATACGATATAGTGCTTAGTTCCTAAATATGGCTAGAATAGGATAATTTATCCTTATTTTCTCTTTATATTTATTATGCTATATTCTTAAATAGTTGCACATAGGTTATATTCTTGCTTTGCATGTTATTTATATTTGTATTATCACTGGAGCTCAATCGATAGTTTCCTACTGAGTACAACATGTTTGGAACTCATACTACAATTCTGCAACATACAGATTATAGTACAGGTTCTCGCCGTTTTTATGTTAATCGTGTGGAGAAACTATAGATTAAATATTTAGGGCAAGCTCCTGGCGTTTGGAGTATTATTATTCAACCTCTTATGAATTTGACTGATCTCTATGTTGTATTTAGAGATGGATTGTAGCTGTATATTAAATTAATACTTTATTTTGGTATTTTTATTATATTAGAAGATCTTGTATTGTCTCCACCAGAATTTTGGGATTGTCTTATATGTATTAGTATTTTATCATATTTATTCCCTGTCTTCGTTCATTTCTCTTGATAGTCCGTTACTAGTAGTTTCGGACCACAGGTTGACTTACCTACTGGTGGGTTATAGTAGGTGCCATCATGACATGAGAAATTAGGTTGGGACAGGTATACTTATCAAATGTCTTGGCTCATCTTTATTTTCCTTACTATTATACTTGGCTTTATATTAGTATTTCTCCTAGCTTTCACCAATTGTGCTTATGGGGGCTTGATTAAGTTTATTCTCATTTGTGTGAACCTTCTGGGCTTATATTTATTTCTTCTTTTGAGTATTTATATTTGACCTTCCACATTTACTCAGCTTAGCCTCTCATTTATTATTCTTTAGTATAAATTCACACTTTACTTATGCTTGTACCTTAATTGAGATCAATTAGACTATGATGCCTACTAAGTACCATGTGTTTTGGTACTCATACTTATTTCTACATCTTTTACCCCATTTAGCTCCTTGAATGAGTCGTAATCATTGTTGCCAACCTCAAGTAGAGTTGCTAACTAAAGATTTGGGTAAGCTTTTAATGTCCGGAGCTGATCCTTCTCCTTCTGTTTTAGTAATAGTATTATTTTGTATATTCGGAGACTAACTTGTAGAATTTGGCACTATCTAGTGCTCTCTTTGAATAGTGTCTCTTGCACTCACCTTATCAGGTCTTAGGGGATTTAGTTTGATTATTTACCCTCTCCACTTTTTTTGTATGGCATGCGTATATATATTGCCCTTTTTGTTACTTTATATTACTGTTTTATCCTTATTTCTCTATCTTTCGGCTTTTATCCCGTTACTCACCATTTTGGGCTATGAGTTTGACTCACCTATTGGTGGGTTAAAATAGGTGCCATCATGACCTGAGTTTTTGAATTGTGACATGGAGTTATGGTGGTAGAGTGATGGCAGGGAGCGGTGATCTTAAAATAAAAAGAAAGGGAAAAATATTTTTTTTGGAAAACAAAAATAATAAAAAAGAAGAAAAGATTATTTTGAAAAAAATGAAATTTTTTTTGAAATGCTGATCTATGCGCCTAGTGAAGTGTGAACAATAGTCAACGACCATATGGACAAAAAGTGTTTAAATGACTCAAATGTGCAGTGGTAGAGGTGTTCAATAGGAATAATGCTAGGTTGAAGTGTCTAAGTGAATTTCTCTTACAACTTTTAGGGGTAGCAGATGACTTAAGCCTAAAAATAAATTATTGTCTCCATGTTAATTTTTTATGTACACAATTTTAAAAATTCAATGGAAAATTCTGAAAATAAAAAAATGTAGTTAATAAAAGAGGAACATGAAAAATCACCATCACACTAATAATTAAAGAGCAAATTAGCTATAGCAAAATATATATTCCCCATTTAAATTTATACTATTTAATCCTTTTCTATAAGTTGAGAAATCTAAATTAATGACAACTAAAGTTTAGACAATCTACATGGTATTTAGTCATTATTCTTATTTCCTAATTCTGAAATATTAGGGGATTTATTTTTACTCTCAATATTGGACTTTATTTTTAATGAAAAATTAAGGATATTTTTGATGATTATTATCATGACCTAACTAACCGGATCGTACGAACACCTACTTTAACCTACATAGATAGTAGAATCTGTAAAACCCATTTAGAACACATGCATATGTCATACAAAAATCATAAAACCCTTAGTTTATCATAGAAACCTATTACAAATGTTCCAAATACATCAAAGGAAATTTTGTACCCCAAATATCTAGTCTAAAATAGCTATAAGAGCTGCTAAAAGATAGGACAATACATCAGTCTCATCTTCCACCATAGTAATAAGAAGCTGGAAGTTGTTGAAGCTCTCTAGTCGCATCAAGTAATGAAATATCAACTAATGCTGTAACTGGATACACCCCAAAAAGGGAATAACAAGAGTAGTATTAGTACAAACCCACGTACATATAAGTGTCATTGGTAACCCAAGTTAAATCACATAAACATAACATAAATATATGAAATTAAACACACGCTTATGAAGATAGAAAATTAGTTTATATCTCTTGACCACTTTCTCATCATAACTCTCCTTCTTACCTCCTACTGCTAACTACACATCTATCACTAATTTAATATATGATTGTTGATAAGTCACTAATTTGATAACTTGCTAGCACCTTTTAAGCCTAAATCATCATGTGTTTCCATTAATTTGATGGTAATCTTATAATTAATGCTCATTTATATAGGTAAAAGTAAAAAAGGAAGATGGGCAAGTCATTCAAGTTAACAAGAAGTGAAATGTGAAGAAAAAGAGTCATCTGTTTTGTATCCGTTTTGCATCTTCTTCGCATCCGCTTTGTATCTATTTTACATCCTCTTTGCATCTGCTTTAGAGCCGCTATCCATCTGCTCTCTATCTACTCTCCATCCACTTTAGATCCACTCAACCAGATCAAAAGCAAGGTGACAATTTTGTAATTTTCTCAAATGTGGAAGTAGGGCCTAATGAAGGGTTCCTAGCTCATTTTCAAGACCTAAATTTCATTTTTCACCTTGCTCCTATCTTTTCATCTTAGCATCTATCTTTTCATCCTAGAAGAATATTGTACAAGTCTTGAGCTAAAAATATATGTGAGTGATTCCCAAAGAAGAATTAGCGATTTTATATTAAAGATTTGTTGAAACTCCAAGTTTGTAACTACATTCTCTTTATTTCTCATGAGTGAAGTCAATGATAACTTTGGTATAGTTTTACCCCTTTTATCTATGAGTAGCTAATTCTAAATCTTGGGGTTGTGGTTGCTTAGGTTGTGGAAGTGCATAGGTGTTAGCCAATTATTCTCCTAACTAGTTATTTGTTATGGGTGTTGTATTTATTCCATGATTTAACTAAGAGTTGGGGGTTGCAAACCCCAACCATCCTTGAAACTATGTCATTCTTGAAAGAGAGGACATGGGTGAGGAATAAATGCAACCAATAACTTAATTCATTTCTTTTAATGACATCTCTTAGACATAAGGATGTTAGTTAAGGCAATAGAGGCGGAAAATTGTCACACTCGTGAGGTGTTCCGAAGAACCTATTTGTGAAATTTGGTGTTGTAATTGAAAGATTGACATCAATACATTGACATCTAGCCTACCCATGACTTTTAGCTAAAGTTGGAAAAATTGTCAAGTACCCATGCATGAACCCACACCTAGAATTGCATAACCCCAAGACCTATTCTCAATTGAATTCACTCTTAGCATTTTTAACATCAAGATAGTGATCTAAAATTGAAGTAATTATTACTATAAACACATTCAAACTAATTCCTTTATTTTATTTATGTTAGTTTTATTCATATTACGGGTTATTTTTTAGTATACTATCAACACTCTTGAGTTTTGAATTCCATGCTTTCACTTCTTGTAGATTCAAACCCAAATTAAATTGCGTTATTGTATTTCCAATGATCGCTTACACCCATTTAAGAGTGTAATTTGAGCGTAATCAAAAATGGCACCGTTGCTGGGCAGTGAAACATAGTTTTCAGTCTAGTAGTGTTTTTAGTTACTTTGGGTTAGTTGAAGTGTTTTATTTTAAATTTTTTGATGTTTTTGTTCATTCTCAAGTGCGTATAATAGTATATACAATACTATGAGTCAACACGATAGTAATATCGAGGTGATTGATGGATATCTTGAGGAAGATGCAGGCCGAGCTACTGCTATTCGTATTCCACCGGCAGAAGGAAATGCAGTATTTCACGTTACTAGCATGATGATTCATGTTATTCAGCTAAAGGGATTATTTAGAGGCCAAGCAGATAAGGATGCTAATCTACACTTGACGAATTTTATTGTGGTGTGTTCTCCATTTGACATGCCCCACATATCTCAAGAGTCAATCTGGTTGCGTCTCTTCTCATTCTCTTTAACAAGAGAAGCAGTCATGGTTGTGGTCTTTGCCTGTGGGGTCTATCACTTCATGGGTGGGGCTCACGGAGGCATTCTTGGAAAGATACTTTCCTTCCTCTCAAATGTTGCAAGTAAGGGATGAAATCACCAACTTTTTCTAATTTAATGGTGAACCATTATATAAGGCTTGTCAACAATTCAACAATAAGTTAATATAATGCCCAAATCATGTCGTTCCAAATAAAATGCTTCTTCAAATCTTATATAGGGCATTGGATCAATTGAACAAGACAGTAGCCGATAATATGTCTGGGGTTTCTCTTATCAAACTATCGTATGGTGTTGCGTCAAATTTATTAGATCATGTGACCAATCAAAGTAGAGGTTGGCACAAAAGAGATACTGAGGTAGCCATGGGGGCTCCCTCTACATCTTTTGTGAGCCAAGATCAAAATAAAAATGATGAAGAAAGAGATGTAAATATGGCTAAAGTGATGACACAACTTGATCTTCTCACTAAGCATGTGATGGGAGCTCCTTCTAAGATGGTTAAAATCGTTGCTTCTAAGGTTTATAGAGCTTTTGATGATGACAAAATAGAGTCCTTTGATGAAGAAATTTGGTTCTTGTCAAGACCAATCTGGTGGGTTCCTGCCCAACCTATCAAAGATAAGGTGGGAATCAAGGTTGGAAGGAAAGAGATCGTGATAGAGATTGTAATAGAGATCGGGATTGGAGAGATAAAGAGAGAGATTATGATCGATATGTACCTCCATATGATCGAGCAAATAGTAAAGAGTCAAGTTCCATTGACTCTGATAAGCTAAAAAATAAAGATGTCCTTGCTCAAATTTTAATAGGTGTTAAGAGGACTGACAAGATGGTGAGAGAGATAAAAGGTGACTTCTTACAACTCAATCAAATGGTTACATCTCACTCGACCTTTTTTAATTAACTTGAAACTCAATTAGGTGAAATCTCAGCACAACTTAATGCAAGACCAAAGGGTGGATTGCCTAGTGACACTGTTATCAATCTTAAAAATAATGCTCACATCATGGCCATTGTCTAGGAGTGATCAGACCCTTGGTAAAGATGTTGTTGATCTTGGTGAAGACCTCAATGAAAAGGAAAATGAATAACAAGACAATGCAAAGAGAAAGCAGCAAGAAGAGCCAATTGATAATGATCTAAAGCCTAATGAGACAAGTGTTGAACGACCGATGGTATTTGAAAAAAATGTTGAAAGTGAGAAAGTTCCGAAGGTGGCTGATAATAATACTCTAAAAGAGGATGAAACTTTATATTTTTCATTGCCACAAATAAAATTCCTTCCCCATTCCCACAAAGGCTCACAAAGAAAGATGATGATACCAAGTTCAAGAAGTTCTTTGCAAAATTTAGCAATTTATTGGTGAATATTCCTTTGCAAGAAGCCTTACAAGAAATGCCCGGGTATGGTAAATTTATGAAGGAATTGGTTACAAAGAAGCGAGTCATGAATTTTGAAATAATTGAGGTAGTCCATAATTGTAGTGCTATAATGTCTAGCATAATAGTGGTGAAGAAAGAAGACCCGGGTGTATTTCCTATTCCTTGCACTATCGGAGTGTACAAATTTGAAAAAATATTGTGTGATATTAGGGAAAGTATTAATTAGATGCCATTTGTCGTATTTCAAAAGTTAGGGTTGGGTGCTCCTAAGCCTACCACTTTGAGTCTTCTAATGGGCGATCGTTTAATCAAAAAGCCTATTGGTGTGCTGTATGATGTTTTGGTGAAAGTTGACCCGTTTATCTTTCTAGCCAACTTCATTATTCTTGATTGTTAGATTGATCATGAGGTCCCAATCATTCTTTGTAGACCATTCTTAGCTACCGAGAGGGCTTTAATAATGTGGAAGGTGGGGAGCTAAAATTTTGGTTTAACAATGAAGAAGTATCCTTCAATGTGTGCAAGTCCTTGAAGCAATTGATGGACTTGCAAGTGGTATCGGTAATTGATGTGATAGATGATAAAGTAACTAATACCATAAAGTGAAACTTATAACTGACCCCTTGGTGGGAGTATTGTGGAAACTTGAGAGTGAGTTGGTTGAAGAATATGATGAGGTGGTAGCTTCATTGAAGGGTGTTGGATTTTACACCAAAAACCTGGTCGAATTGGATCTTGATTTGAAAACCTGTGAGAGTTCACCCGCCAAGCCATCTATTATTGAACCACCTCAACTTAAACTTAAGCCATTACTATCCCATCTCCAATATGTTTTCTTGGGTGAGGATAATACATTGCTAATTATTGTAGCGGCTTATCTTGAACCTTGTCAAGTGGATGCCTTGAAATCAATTGTGAAAAAGGTTATTCCTGTTATTGGGTGACTATCGCGGACATTATTGGCATTTATCCCAGAATTTTTTCTCATAAAATCAAGTTAAATGTTGATCATTTTCCTAGTTTAAAATACCAAAGGAGATTCGATCAACCGATGCAAGAGGTGGTCAAGAAGGAAATGATTAAGTGGCTTGATGTGGGAGTTGTCTACCCAATTTCAAATAGTACGTGGGTGAGTCCAGTCCAATGTGTCCCTAAAAAAGGCAACATAAAGGTTGTCGCAAATAAGAATAATTATCTTGTACCTATGCATCCGATCACGATTGGAGTGTGTGTATGGACTATCATAAATTGAACTCGTGGACCGAGAAAGACCACTTCCCCATGCCCTTTATGGATGAAATGGTAGATAGACTAGCCGGTTGGGGTTGGTATTACTTCCTTAATGGTTACTTGTGGTACAATCAAATACTCATCACCCAGTAAGACTAATAAAAGACCAGCTTCACTTGCCCCTATGGCACATTAGCTTTCAAGCGCATGTTTTTTGGTTTATGCAACGCACCGGCCTTATTCCAACGATGCATGTTGTCTATTTTTGCGGATATGGTAGAGGATACAATGGAGGTTTTCATGGATGACTTCTCCATGGTTGGGGACTCATTTGTGTCTTACCTTGATCATCTAAGTAACGTCCTTAAATGATGTGTGGCAACTAATCTTGTTTTGAATTGGGAAACTAATCATAGTCAAGGAAGGCATTGTTCTAGGCCACAAAATCTTAGGAAAGGGAATCATAGTGGATCAAACAAAATTTGAGGTAATTTCTAAGTTACCCCCAGCGATCTCCATGAAGGGTGTTAGAAGTTTTCTTGGTCACACTGGATTCTATCAGCGTTTCATCAAAGATTTCTCGAAGATTGCTCATCCTTTGTGCAAGCTCCTTGAAAAAGAGGCAAAATTTGAATTTGACGGTGATTTTGTAAAGGCTTTCAATTATCTCAAGGAACTCCTGGTGTCGGCTCCTATCATAGTAGCTCTAAATCGGTCGTTTCCCTTTGAACAAATCTTTGATGCAAGTGGTGTTGCTCTAGGTGCAATTTTGGGCCAAAGAAATGAGAATTTGTTCCACCCAATTTGCTATACAAAAAAGACGTTGAATGATGAAAAATAAAATTATATGGTTACGGAACAAGAGTTGTTAGCGGTGGTGTATGCTTTCAAAAAGTTTTGGGCCTAGTTGTTAGGCACGAAAGTGGTTGTGAACACAGACCACACTGCTCTTAGATGTCTCATGGAAAAGAAGGAGGCAAAACCTCGGTTGATTAGGTGGATATTACTCTTGCAAGAGTTTTATTTTAAAGTAAAGGATTTAAAGGGGTGTGAAATTCAAGTAACCGACAGTCTTTTCCACCTTGAATCTAATTATGAAAAGTTGGGTGAGATTGATATTGATGAAGCTTTCCCGGATGAGCTATTCATGTCACTTTCAGGAAGCGTTGCACCATGGTATGTAGATTATGCTAACTATATTGTGAGCGGTGTGCTTACAAACAATCTCAATCATTATCAAAAGAAGTGATTCCTATTCGATGTGAAAAAGTATTTTTGGGATGAACCATACTTGTTTAGGGAGTGTGTGGATGGTGTGATCTATTGGTGTGTCATGGAGGCAGAAATAAGAGATATTCTGGAGGCTTATCACTCATCTCCATTCGGTAGTCATTATGGTGGGATCCAAACAGCCGCTAAGGTTCTTCAAAGTGGATACTATTGGCATAACCTTTATAGAGATGCTTATGAGTTGGTCAAAACATGTCCTTAATGCCAAATGCAAGATGGTGTTTCGAGGAGGCATGAGATGCTTCTTAAGACCAATCTTGAGGTTAAACTATTTGATGTGTGGGGTATCGACTTCATGGTTCTCTTTGTGAGTTCATATGGTAATAAATATATCTTGGTAGCCATTGATTATGTCTCGAAGTGGGTGGAGGCCATTTCTTTACCAAACAACGAAGGCAAGAGTGTCATTTTTTCTTGAATAAGTACATCTTTAAAAGGTCCAAGACTTTAAGGGAAATTATTAGTGATAGCGGCTCTCATTTCTGTAATTGGATTTTCGGTGCTTTGCTTGATAAGTATGGGGTGAAGTATAATGTTGCTTGATAAGTATGGGGTGAAGTATAATGTTGCTACTCATTATCATCCCCAAACTAGTGGCCAAGTTAAAGTTTTGAATTGTGAAATCATGTCTATCCTTGAGAAAATCGTGAATGTTGGTTGTACAAATTGGGTAAGACAACTCGATGATGCCCTTTAGGCATATAGAACGGCCTATAAAACTCCTATTGGTATGTCCCCCTACCAATTGTGTTTGGAAAGGATTATCACTTACTCGTTGAGTTAGAAAAAAGGCTTTATGGGCTTTAAGGAAGTTGAATATGGATTGGGAGGATGCTTCACAATTTAGAGTGAATTAACTTCAAGAGTTGGAAGAGTTTTGGCTCATATAAAAACTCTGTGTTGTACAAAGAGAAGATGAAGAGGTGGCATGATGCCAAAATCTTAAAGCGAGAGTTTCATGTGGGTGATAATGTCCTCCTCTTCAATTTAAGATTGAAACCCTTTTCGAGGAAGCTTATATCGAATTGGTCGGGTCTGTTCGTGATCTCAAATGTTTACCCGAGTGTATCTATTGAGTTAGAAGATCATGAGTAGAAGAAATTTATGGTAAATGGGCAAATATTGAAGCACTACTATATGGGTGGACCTAGAGCTGCTAAGGTTGAGTCGCTTTGCTTCAAAGATAAAAAATAATGATCAAGTGATGTCGTGCCACGAATATAACTACGACGCTTCTTGGGAGGCAACCCAAGATTTATTTATGATGTTTTTAATGTTTTTTATACTAATTTTAGCTTAGTTTTGATTGATGCAGGCAATTCATAGAAGCAACAATTATTCTGCCGCAACCTACACTGGACATATTCAAGCAGTACAGGCGCAAGCCAGACGCACTTGGAATGCAACAAAACTATTTTTCACTGGAGTAAATGGCCTGGACCTGCACTAAACTTGCTGTAGCAGTCCAATCGTAGGTCAGTCGTATGTTGGATGCAGGTAAAGCTATTTTATTCTGACTCAAGGCCATTTTTGACTCATCACATAGCCAAATTTCCACCTTAACATTGTTCCCTAGTTAACCTATTTGAGCCTTTTTGTCTATCTTTCTTTCTTATTGTAATGATAACCATTCTAAAACACCTAAACCTTTTTGGAAATCTCTCTTTTGGCACTTAACCTCCTTTGATACGTTGCATGATTCTAAATAATGGATTATAGACAAAATCCTAAGTTTGGGGGGTTGTCTATTTGGGTGAAGATGATTAAAGAAAAGACAAGAAAGGTGTATGTAAGGATGTCAACACATGTGCGTAAGAGACAAGAGATGTGCTTGATGATAAAGTTAAATAGCCTAGCCCATAGAACTTGAGAATTTTTTTTCGGATGAGTGAGAGGATAAGAAGGGCTTATAGGTAGGTAATCTCTTGTAAAAGTCAAAGAAGTGAAGAAAGAAAATGGTAGCCTTGAATTGTTTGATAAATGTTAAACAAATAGTTAGGAAAATATGAGAAGTGATTTGAAGAAGAATAAGGTGGGTAGTTTGAAAATTTTGGGGATAGAAAGGATTGAGTGATTGCATCGAAGGAGGTCTTTTAGTCACTTAATCCATATATTTTTCTTCCCGCACGTTAAACCTTCATCTTGACAGGCAAGACCTTGGTTATTCCAAACCAAGTAAGTCTACGTTGCTATAAAAAACACAAAGGGCAAGCCTATGGTTCTATCGGTGTACTTGAACTTCTTTGTGAGAGTGAGTGTGAATTATTTCTTCATTTGAGCTCCTTTAGGAATTGAAAAATCTTTTGTGTGTGGAGCAAACTCTTGCATGTGAGCGGCATCGGTACATTTAGGTAGAGGGTAATGTTTTACTATCGGTTTTGGTAAATGAGTGAAGTAAGTTGCATTGTAAGGATTGAGACAATCTTTGATGATTTTGTGTGTTATCTTAAGATGCTTTGTGATTTGGAAAGTTCATTTGATAAGAACTTGCATACTTGCTTCATAAATATGTGCTTATTGAAAAGTTTTGGTTTACTTGTGATCATGACATGTTTGGAAAGTGTTTGTTGAGCTTTGTTAGCTTATTTCTTTAGTATACCTTTTTTTGGGTGGATTTGGGTTAAATACCCTATCTC
The DNA here is from genome assembly GCF_002878395.1 of Capsicum annuum. Taxonomy (NCBI): domain Eukaryota; kingdom Viridiplantae; phylum Streptophyta; class Magnoliopsida; order Solanales; family Solanaceae; genus Capsicum; species Capsicum annuum. Next base: position 21,219 of record NW_025834755.1, read on the forward strand.
CTCAAATTATTCTTGGTTGCTTAAGGACTAGCAATAGTTTATGTTTGGGAGGGTTGATAAGTCATTAATTTGACGACTTGCTAGCACTTTTTAAGCCTAAATTATCATGTTTTTCCATTAATTTGATGGTAATATCTTACTTAATGCTCATTTATGTTGGTAAAAGTAAAAAAGGGAAGTTGGGAAAGTCATTCAAGTCAACAAGAGGCCAAATGTGAAGGAAAAGAGTCATTCGCTTTACATCTGCTTCTCATCCACTTTGCATCTAATTTAGAGCTACTATCCATCTCTCTATCTGCTCTCCGTCTACTTTGGATCCACTCAAGAAGATCAAGAGCAAGGTGGCAATTTGTAATTTTCTCAAATATGAAAGTGGGGCCTCAAGAAAGGTTCCTAGATCATTTTCAATACCTAACTTTCATTTTTCACCTAGCTTCTATCTTTTCATCTTAGCAACTATCTTTTCATCCTTGAAGAATATTGTACAAGTCTTGAGTGAAAAATATATGTGAGTGATTCCCAAAGAAGATTTAGTGATTTTCTATTAAATATTTGTTGAAACTCCAAGTTTGGAACTATCTCTTTATTTCTCATGGATGAAGTGAATGATAACTTTGGTATATTTTTACCGTTTTTATCTATGAGTAGCTAATTTTAAATCTTGGGTTTTTGCTTTCTTAGGTTGTAGTAGTGTATGGGTGTTAGCTGATTATTCTCCTAATTAGTTATTTATGGCGGGTGTTGTATTTATTCCATGATTTAACTAAGATTTGGGGGTTGCAAACCCCAACCACCCTTGAACCTATGTCATTCTTGAAAGAGGGGACATGGGTGAGGAATAAATGCAACCAATAACTTAATTCATTTCTTTTAATGACATCTGTTAGACATAAAGATTTCAATTGAGGCAATAGATGTAGAAAATTGTCACACTTGTGCGGTGTTCGAAAGAACCTATTTGTGAAATTTGGTCTTCTAATTGAAAAATTGACATCAATACAATAAGATAACCCATGACTTTTAGCTAAAGTTGGATAAATTGTCAAGTACTCATGCATGAACCCACACCTAGAATTACATAACCCCAATACCTATTCTTAATTGAATTCACTCTTAGCATTTTTAATGTCAAGATAGTGCTCTAAAATTGATGTAATTGTTACTATAGACACATTAAAACTAATTCCCCTATTTTATATTTATGTTAGTTTTATTCACATTGCGGTCACCTTTTAGTAAACTATCAACCCTCTTGAGTTTTTGAATTCCATACTTTCAGTCCTTGTGGATTTGACCCAAACCTAAGTTGGGTTATTGTATTGACATCAATCGCTTACTCCCATTCAATAGTGTAATTTGTGCGTTATCAATCCTGCTGGCATATATTTATTTAGGAACACCAATGTAATTAGTAAACCATTCAATTCTTATTTAATTAATAGTGACACTAATGTGGAAACTACCTAAGTCAGGGAAAACACATGAGTCTATTGTACATATATTATATAGACCAATGTCACACTATTACTCAACTTATAATACCAACCACTTCAAGTCACTTAATAGCAACATTCAAACTAATAATTTGTGAAAAAGAAGCAACTGTGTAACATTCACTTGATCCTTCAATTTCCCTTTTCTTTACAAATTCACTTAAATAAGCAACCAAGTAAACAAATAAACCATATTATGAAAACCAATATTCAATTTAAGTAAACCACCAAAACTCATAAAACAAACAACTCAACTCATCACAAATGCCTCTTTAATTAAGATCGACAGTAGTAACTCAGTTCAACAACTACAATAGTAGCCCAGACCATACAAGGATACCAAAAACATCAAAAATTATATAACCTAGTTCACTCAAGGAACCATAGTAATAATTACAATATAACCCAGTCCACTTTGGGAACCATAATAGCAATATAACATGGTTCTCTTATGCAGTCGTCAAACTCTCTAATACCGTGTACACACTTGTTTAAGGTCTTATGAATGCACACTATCCATGACCTATAGGAGATGATATTAATCCATGTACCAAATAACCCAGACAACTAGTACTTTCCACTCTTATCCTAAACCAATGCCGCCCTTATTCCACCGTCCCTACCCTTATACTCCCTAAAATTCACTAGGTTTGTGATTATCAATCTTTACTAGTTCATCTCATATTATCAAATAATGTCATACCATGTACCATTACTAATGAGATAATTTAACCAAACTTGCACTTTAAACAAACCCTTTTTATAAAACCTTATTTCAAGTGATCACAACAACTTATATAATTATCCAACAAGTTAATATTTAATAGAATGCATTACAACAAGTAGATGATTAGGAAGTTAACATGAACAAATAAACCAAATTGAGTTTCCAACTCTAATTCAACCATCACCTATCCTTCCTGCCAACAGTAGTATCCAGGGTCAATTAACATATAAAAACAAAAAAACATACATTTCTTTGGATAATCTTCCGGTTACCAATACTTGGGATTGACACAACAACTCTAATATACAACTCATACTTCCCTAACTTCCATCTTAATACTAATTCATATCTGATGAGTGGAAAATTTGTCATTTATTTACATCCATATTCGAGCATACTATGATGAATTAAATGTTTACATGAGGCAAAATCTTGATCAAAATGCATTAATTTCCAGTATTTGTTATCTTCCAGGTAATTTAATGAAAATGAGTTAAGACAAAGCTGGAACATAAGTGAAGTAAGCAAAAACAGTAGGAGAACTGAAGGTCAGGCCGTGGAGGTGACCCTTAGATGCCACAATCACGCTCTAAGGGTCGGGATCACGATCAACAGTCAAGTCAAACCTCCATGTTCTCAAGATGACCACTTCGATTGTAGTAGTTGCAAACGTAATCAAGATATGGAGACCATAGTAGGGTGGAAAATTCCAGGGGAAGAATGGGAATTTCATAGAGTTGAATCCCAAATCCCAAATGGCTCAAACCTTGTATACTTAGAGCATCTTTCATCTAATTTTTTGTTTGGAGAGTGAAAACACTCTAATTTTAGAGTTGAGAACAATTTGTTAATTTGATTCCAAGGAATTTTGGTTGTAAATTTAGATTGAAGTTTGGGTGTACTCTTATTTGGATTATTATGGATCAAGTGCATGCTAAATTGGGTGTATCTCCTTTTTTAATTTCATGAGTAGCTAAATTCACATCTTGGGGTTATGTTTGATTAGGTAGTAGATTGTGTGTGGGTGTTGATTGTTAGTCCAAATAATTGGTTAATAGTGATGGATTTTGATTTTACTCTATGGTTAAATTGATAATTGTATGTGAAAACCCCAATTACTTCGGATCCCATATCATACTTAAAAGAGGGATGCGGATGAGGAGTGATTGCAAACAATACAATGAATTAACTTCTTTGTTAGCACTATCTTAGAAATAACAGTGTTAATTAAATTGTCTGTATTCATAAGCATCATCTTAGAAATGAGGATGCTAAGTTTGAGGTCATGGATTGGTAATATTGTTATGCTTATGAGGTATTTAAAAGAATCCATGAGTGAAATTCAGTGTTTTATCGAAAGGTTAACACTAAGACCCTAAATCTAGCCTACCCAAAACCCTTAGCCAAAACTTGGACTAACTCTTGATTCCCTATGTATGAACACTACTTTCGAGAACATAACCCGAAGATCTTTCTTGATTTGATAAACTTAATAATTTTTTAACCTTATATTAGTGTAATTTGGTGATTATGTTCAACAAATTTTGACATTCAAACCCCCAATTGACTTTCATGTTTTGTTTTATTTATTCATTGTGGGTTAGCACATAGTTAACTCTCAAAATATGTAGGTATTGAAAGCTAGCTTGCATTCCTTGAGGATTCGACCCAAACACATGTTGGGTATGTATTTACAATGATCTCCTTGCATCCAAATGATGGTATACGTCTAGCATTATAAAAAATAACGCCGTTGTTGGGGAGTGAAGCTTAGTATTCACATTGCAGTATTGCTAGTGAACTTGTGTTAGTCGTAGTTCTTTTGTTTACCTTTTTTGTTGTTTTCATTAGGTGATTTTCATAGTAATCACAACACCATGAGACATAATGGGAGCAATGAAGGTTCATTTGATGGACATCTCGAGAATGAAGATCATCTTAATGATGTAGGGTGTGCGAGTGTAATCTGCATTCCACCAACCGAGGGAAATGGGGTATTTCATGTCATTAGTGTGATGCTCCACATGTTGCAAATGAAAGGTCTATTTGGGGGAAAGCACACAAAGATGCAAACCTACATTTGAAAAACTTCATTAAGGTGTATGCCCCGTTTGATATTTCCCATACTAATCAAGAGTCTACTCGGTTGAGGCTATTCCCATTCTCTTTAATGGGTGAATCAATTTTCTGGTTGAAATCTCTACCCGCTGAGTCTATTACTTGTTGGGTCAAACTTATGGAGACTTTTTTTTTATATATATTTTCCAACGTATAGAATGCTACAACTAAGAGTCAAAATCACTAATTTTCATTAACTTAGTGGTGAGCCTTTATATGAGGTGTGGCAAAGGTTCAATGACAAACTCATACAATGCCCTAACCATGAGGTCTGGAGAATATGCTCCTCCAAATCTTTTATAGGGAATTGGACCAACTGAATAATACGATGGTGGACAATGCATCCGGTGGTTCTCTTGTGAAGTTGTCATATGGTGTTGTGATAAATCTACTTAAGCAAGTCACTAAGAAAAACTGCGGATGGCATATCTGGGACTCTGAAGTATCCATAGGGTCCACCTCCATATCTTATGTCAACAAAAATAAATGAAAAAAGGATGAGAAAAGAGATTAAATTACAGCCAAGGTAATGACCCAATTAGATCTCCTCACCAAACATGTGATGGGAGAACCTTCTAAAGTGGTCAATGTCGTTGCCTCTCAAGGTGATAAAATTTATGTTGAGGATGAAGTAAGGCACTCGATGAAGATATAAGATTCTTAGAGAAACATTCGGGGGGAGGGGAGGGGGGTTCTCATCCTACCTACTAAAGTCAAGGAAAAAATTAAGGTTGGAACGACCAAGATCCAGATCGTGATTGGCGTGATAGAGAGAGCATTCAAGAACGAGATTGGAGGGACAAGAAGAGAGGGTATGATAGATATTTTCCCCTTATGATCATGTTAAGCACAAGGAATCTAGTCGATGGACACCAAAAAATTGAAAATCGAGGATGTCCTTGCTCGAATTTTAATGCAACTTGAAGGTACCGACAAAAATGGTAAGGGAGATGAAAAGTGACTTCTCTCAATTAAACCAAATGGTCACAACTCATCCGGCCTCTATAAAGAAATTGGAGACTCAAGTGGGTCAAATTTCAACCCAAGTTAATGCTAGGCCAAAAGGAGGTTTACCTAGTGACACAGTGGTTAACCATAAGAACGATGGTTGTATTATGGCAATCGTCACTAGAAGTGGTAGAAATCTTGGTAAAAATATAGGTAAGGTTTATGAGAAGTATTTTGATGAACAAGTAAGTGCAAAGATTATGAGAAGTATTTTGATGAACAAGTAAGTGCAAAGAGAAAGTAGTTCAAAATGCCAAATGATGGTACCACAAGGTCTCATGAAGTGAATGATGAGGAACTGATGATAGTTAAAAAGAAGGGTGATAAAGAGGAGACTCCCAAAGTGATTGATGATGATGAGCAAAAGGTGAATAAATGTCAAAGTGTTCCATTGACCTAATGAATATTCGTCCACCCTTTCTATAACGGTTAAATAATAAAGATGACAATGACAAGTTCACAAAGCTCCTTGCAAAACTTAGCAATCTCCCAATCAATATCCCATTGCTTGAAGCTCTTCAAGAGATCTTGGGGTATGATAAGTCCATGAAGAACTTGATGTCCAAAATGCAGCTTGTGGATTTTGAGACCATTGAATAGACACATACTTGTAGTGCTATCATGTTAAAAGCCATGGCAGAGAAAAAGGAAGACCCAGGTGCATTTACATCCCTTGCACCATTGGGGCTCACAAGTTTGAAAAGGCATTGTGTGACCTTGGTGCTAGTATCAACTTGATGCCACATGTTGTGTATCAAAAGCTAGGGTTGGGTAGTCCTACACCCACCACCATGAGACTCTTGTTGGCGGATCGTTCATTTAATAAATTGATGGGTGTTTTGTTTGATGTGTTGGTTAGGGTTATCGGTTAAACCTTTTAGCAGATGTTGTAGTCCTCGATTGTGATATAGATTATAATATACCAATCATATTCGTGAGACCATTTTTAGTAATCAGGAAAGCTCTAGTTGATATGGAAAATAAAGAGATAAAGTTTCGGGTACATAATGGTGAAGTCTCTTTTTGTGTGTGGAAAATTAAAAAATAAACTAATAGAGTTAAAATAGTGTCTGTTATTGATGTTGTGGATATAGAAATGGATCTTAGGACACCATAACCCAAGGAATTGATAATAGCTAAAAGTCATGATACGATGTAAAATCAGGCGCTAGATGGGAGGCAACCCATTATTGCCATGAATTTTGCCTGTATCCTTTGCAATTTAATTATTAGAGTAGTTTTTTTTTTTGATAAATCCATGAAATTATGAAACTCTAAAGGTGAATTTGAGAAATTGAAAGGTAATAGGTGAAGTGGAATTGAGTGGTGGTGGAACAACTGAAAAATAAGAGATGTGAACCTGGTCTCAAGTGTCACGATTGCGATACTCAAATCGCAATTACGATACTCAGATTGCAATCACAAAACTTAGCTTGCAACACTCAGGTTGCGATCACAAAACTCAGATCGCGATCACAACCTGAGACTTAGGTTTACCCAACCATGTCTTAGGTACCGAGATCGTGGGAAGCTGACCGCGATCGCGGTTCATGCCCCATTATTTTTGTGATTCCCTGATTGTGATCACGATTGGGGTTGTTTTAAAATGGGAATTGTCTTTAAAATTGATCCCACACTCACATTCCTTCAATTTCCTAAAAATTTTTAAGTTTTCATCTTTGTGAGAGTTCTAGTCTTCCCTATTTACATCCAAGTATCCAATATATCCTTCTAATCTTTTCTTTAGATGTTTAAATTGGGCCGTAGAATACATGTGTAGTACAAGGACCTAAATTGATGAATTGAGTGCTTAATTAGTGTCTAATTGATAGTATGTTGTGTGGTAGTTGTTGTTTATGGTGTGCACATCATTGGGTAAATATTGAGTTCCTAAAATTGTTAATAATTAGGATGAATCATAGGTGCACACCAAGTGTTTGGTAAAATACCTGAATGGGTTCCTTGATAGTTTTCCATGTTTAAAGGGCATGATTGAGTGTTTTGGAATTGTGTTTCATGTTTTTAATGTCATTTTCTTATTATGAACACAAATTGATATGGAAAATTGGCATTTTTTATCATGAATCGTTCTAGGCCTGCAGCCTTAGGTACTGTGATCATGGTAGCGCGATCGTGCCACCAGATTGAAATTGTAATATCGAAATTGCAATCCAATGCCCTGCAATTGCAACATCTGGGAGTTGTCTAATAGACCTGTCCAAACCCTTGTATTCTTATTTTAAGCCTAAGTTTGATACAGGAACCATTTCTTTATCTTAACTAAGTCACATATCATTGTTTTTACATGATGAAATGGATTGCTAATGCTTTGTGTAGTTTTCAGGTATTTAAAGCTAAAAATGGTAGATTATGATTAGATTCGATTCATGGCCCTCAAATGTTAGACAATTTACTATGAGGACCTCGCCAGGAGGAAGTTTCTCCCTGAGTAGGGCATATCTTTACAAAACATACCCGATAATCTCTCAACCTTTCATGAGAGATTGGTGGCCACTTAGTAGCGGTGCTTTCCCTGGATCCGTGGTGGTCCAATGAGCATTGGGTTAGAGAATTCTATGCAAATCTCAGCATAGTATCTTTCTCCGACCCAATTATGAGAATTCGGACAAGGAAGTTCATTTCAAAGCCAAACAGATCACTAATGTATATGGGCTTACAGATATTGACATGAGAGATTATCAGGCCAAGGACTGTGCTCTGAGAAATTGGTTGGTTGAAAAACTTTGCCCAGGAAGAGAAGTCCCATGAGCTGCCGCATAAATGAGGATAACTTTGAATGATTTCATGGCTGAGGCTCGAATCTAGTTGACTCATATTTATAGCCATGTTTCTCCGTCCACCAACATGACTTATGTTCCTGTTATGCAAGCTCGGATGGTGACCAACCTCTTGGACAATATTCATTTGAATGTTGGTCGATTTGTGATAGCTGAGATTAGACAGTATGAGAATAGAGGCAGGCCAATGCTCATGTTTCCATCTATGATCATGGAGTTGTACAAATGGGCTGAGGTCGAGGATTACCCGAGGACAACTGGATATCCCCGAAGACTCTAATTTACCCATTAAAGATACATGGCAAGGGTGCTCTTTCAAAGGATAAAAAGAGAAAAATCGACTTGGGTAAGT
>NW_025834755.1:32714-48315 GCF_002878395.1 Capsicum annuum
CGACATCCGTGACAGGCTGTCAGATCCGTGATAGGCCATCATGAAATGTCATCACAAAAGGGTCAAATTTTATGATTTTCTTCCTAAGGCTGACGAAATTGTCAGAAATATCATCAAAAACGTGATGACGTTATCAGAAATGTCGTCAGAAACGTGACAGGCCATTAGAAACGTCATCACCCTTTTCCAGATTGACATGCTGGAGTAAAATGGGTATAACTCTTTGCTTTGGTATTGGATTTTGGTGAAATTGGTATCGTTGGAAAGCTAATTCAATTATCTATATATGTATAGGTTATGAGAAAAAAAATTCCAAGTATAATGAGAGATATTCTTGTTTGAAGTTGACTATACCAATATCCTTCTCAAGAATTCAATCGGTAAGGAATGTTTTGATTCACGCAATCGGTAGGACATTTTTAAGGCCTTAATACACACAATCCTTGATCAGAAAAAAGCCCAAAATATTATAATTTATTTCTCATGATCTTGATTCATGGTTGCACTATTGGTTACAGTCTCGGGGTATTACAGTGTGTGGATAAATTATTTCTATGTAAAACATACTTTTCATATTTATGGTATATTATATCATATACCATAAATATATAAATATTCTTAGTATGTTTCTTTATACGTTTTATATTTATATATGTGTGTATATGGTATATGCATGGCATAAACTTCATATATAACATAATTTGTATATTTATGTTATAAATATGCTTAGTATGTTTGTTAATACTTTGTATATTTATATATGTGTGTATATGGTATATGCATGTTATAAAATTTATATATAACATACTTTGTATTTTTATGTTATAAATATAATACTTTATATATTTATGGGTATAAATATAATACTTTGTGTATAAAGATATCAAGTATTATGGTATATAAAGGTAGCAGTTGCAGTTTAAGGTATAAATTTGTTAAATTGGACATATTTTTTATGAAAAATATGTAACACCGATTTATATTTTTAGCATATATATGGTATAAAATATTTATATTTGAATGGTATAATAAAGATGTACACAATATAATATATATAATTAAATTAAAAATGAGAATAATTTGTGGCAGTGGAAAACTAATCTGCTACAACTTTATTAATTCCATAAATATAGAAAACGATTATCCATTATTAGTTACAAGACTATAATTCCTTAAACGTTAGTATCACAACAGAAAAATTATTATTATTATTATTGTTATTATTATTATTATTATTATTATTATTATAGTAATTAGGATCATTATCAAATAAGAAGTCATTTAGAACAATACGAGTACCAAGAACCATAGTTTCCAGTTCCCCACTTTCAGGGGAAAGATGAAGATTGGTGAAGAGCATGTGGATGAGATTTTCAAAAATTTCAAGGCCACACAAGCAAAACATCATCGACAAGTCTTGAGCTTTAAGAAAGTGTCCGTTATTGCAGTGGGATTCCTTTAGGAGAGAGAGATTGATGACTCTTCCAGAAACAATGGAGTGATTCTTGAAAGTGAGGAACTTCTCCTTGTGAAAGAGAGTTTAGAACTTATACATGTCCTTTAGAGGGAGATACTCCAGAAGAGAGGCTCTCCTTTTGTTAGAGGATGACATGGGACTAGGAGTGGTACATTTCTTGGACACACTCAAATGGATAGAGTGGGAGGAGGCTTCATCAAAGGTTTTTGAAAGAAGGATAGGGTCAAAGTTAAAGGAATTTAGGTTAGGGGAAGTTTTGGAGAGATTAGACATTGATCATTTTTTTCATAGTAGAAAGAAAAAGGAAATAGATTATATAAAGGGAAGAAGAAAAGTGGAAGAGATAGGATGTAGAAAGAGATCCAAGGGTTAGGGTTTAAGATGAAGGGGCAAATGAGTGTTGGGAAGAGAGAAGGGAAGAGAAGGCAATGATGAAGGAAGAGAAAAAAATGGCGTGTCAGAGGGAAAATTTGAAAGAAAAGAATGAGGATTCAGAAGGCAGTTGATGATTTTTGTGCTAAGAAAATTTATAATCCTTTAGAGAATCGGTAATATATTTGGAACTGAGATTTTCTACAAACAAAATCCTCACCCATAAGAAATATATATAATTTTTGGAAAAAAATAAAGAACCAAGTAAAATATTGTGACCAAAAGTATGACTCAGGGGTCATTAAAAGCTGAATACTTTTGAAGATCTTACTTTTAGTAAAACTAAAATTGGACTAAGTAAAATGATTTGCATTCAAAAATACGATTCACAAAATATTGACACCAAATCATTTTTTGAGAAATCAAGATTTTTGATAAGATCCAATTTTCTTCAAGATCATGGACAACAAAGTGTGTAAAGCTAACAATAAAATAAACAAAATGATTTGAATATGCTATTAGCACAGCAGTACCACATGTTCACAGGATAACCTTAAGAGACAGATTAAAATCACAGAATTCAGAGAATTTCAGTATAACAACTTCCAAAAATTTGTGCATACAGCTCCGATTGCTGAAGAGTCAATTAAAGTTTGTTCCTGCTAAGCCATGAGTTTGGGATATTATTCATGGGATAAAGCTTTCATAAGAATGGCAAAAATTATAACAAGAAAATGTTAGAATTATCAGGAATAATGTTAAAGATAATAGAATAATAATAATTTTTTTAAATAAATTTGCCTCCCTTTTAAACAGATTTTCAAATTTTAGAGATTGTTTCACGAAAATCTCTTAAGAATTGAGGCATCTTAAAACATTTGAGAGTATATATAGACATGGACAATTCGTATTTAATTCTAACCTCTTTAGGGATTTTATTGATGTCAGTGCCTTTTGCCTTTATTTCTATTTGAAGAGTCGACTCTGAAGGGGGTATAGTCGACTTCCGGAGACATTGCCTCCATCATTATCACTGAATTTGATTGTTTTTCATCTATATTCTGTACAAACAGATGAAACTTTTTTCTTTCCAGCTATACTTCTAGAAAATCCGCTATTAATCCCTAGAATTTGCGAATATGTTCCTGCAAAACAAGAAGATTAATTTTGCTTAGGTACCTAAGTGGTCTTGGGTCCCTGCAGTTTAGATGTATTTCCTTTGGGTTTCCAAACCCACACACGTTTAGGCTTATGCCTGCAATTGTAGGATTTGTGTCCTCTCTGTCCACAGATGAAACAAATGGGCCCTTGATATGAGAAAGAGTTCTTAGCTGATTTAAATGACCCTGATGAGGAACTCGAATAGTTTCTAAAATATTTTAACCCTGCAAAACTATGGATTGGGGATGCCTTAAAATTGTTTAATTTTATTTTTGTTCATCAAGCTCTTCATTGAGTAGATCAATCTCAATTTGACATGCCACAATTTCTATTTACCGGTTTCTTTATTTCTCTTCCAATTTTTGTTTAAGTTGAGATTCATAACTTTTCTTCTCTTGAGTGAGTTTATTATATTCATATATAACTTTTTGAAGGCCATCAATAATCATATCTAATTTAGATTCAAGAGTGTTACAATTATAACAATCATGTAGTCTTACCTCTCTAGATTCATCTGTTTCCATGAGGCACATATTTGTGTCTTCTATTTCTTCTTTGGTTTCATATTCATCACTCCTGGCTCCAAAATTTTGATTCTTCCTAGATGTTCTTCTTTTTAATTTTGGATAATTCTGTTTGAAGTGGCTAGGCATTCCACAGTAGGAGCAACATTCATCATTTCTGATGAAATCATTATTTTTGCCCCCTTGTGATCTTTTCTGTCTCTGCCTCATGATCTAACTTACTCCACAATTGATGAGGGCCATTCTTTCTCCATTAACATCTCCAAGAATGTCCTCTTCTCTGATTGGAGAAGTATTAAAGGCTACTAGTTTTCTCTTATTATCTTTGTGAAACCTGTTGATATAATTCTTTTCATATGCGATAATGTTACCTCATAGTTCATTGTATATCATATTGTAAAGATCTCTATATTCCAGAATGGAAGCCTTGGTTTTCCAAATTTTTGGGAGACTTCGGCTAGCTTCTGGACTTGCAGGCTGTGAGGATAAATCATCCTTAGTGATTTTAGTCCGCACAAAATTTTACTAAATTTGGCGAACATTGTTTCAATGTCCTCATTTTCTCCATTTTGAATAACTCATATTTATTGACAAGAGCAACAATTTTTGACTTCTTGACTTTAGTAGTTCCTTCATAGGTTACCTCCAATTTGTTCCACATTTCTTTTGCTGTTTCACACGTTGAAATCTTGTCGTATTCTTCTCCGCTAACTGCACACAAAAGCAAACTTATAGCATGAGCATTAGTTTGGATTACCTTTTGTTGTTCTTTTGTGACCTCGAAGGTCTTCTATATTAGAACTTTTAGATTCTTTATCTTTGTCCTTTGACTTTTTCTTGAGTCCTAGAATAATCTTTAGACCCTTTTTGATAACCACCCAGGCTTGGAAGTCATTTGATTGGACAAAGATCATGAACCTATTCTTCCAGTAAGAGTAATGTTGCCCATTAAAGTATGGTGGCCTTGTGGAACAGTGACCATTCTGAAGGAGAGTATCAGGAATCTGATAACTGGCCATTTGATCTCTGCTCACTTGCAGTTAAGCAGTGCTATCTGTGAGACCTGCTCTAATACCAATTAAAATTCAAGAGGAGGGGGGTGAATTAAAAATTTTCTTCTATGAGTTGACTATTGACCCATCATAGTCAACTTTCCTCTAAATCAGAACACTTCATAAATAAATTAAATTTAACATAGTTAAGCAAGAAAATACTAAGAAATAGAGTAACAACACAAAGATTTATCCTAGTTCGGCACACCAATGTAGTGCCTACATCCAGTCCCCTTGGATTTCAAAGTTTTCTTAGATCGTTAAAAGTTTGGCTCGCATACAATGATAGGAAACAAGTTTTGAAGACTTATTTGCTTTTCAGATGTTGTGACACAACTTCAGTTAATGTAACAAAGTTGTTTCAATCCTACTCTTTATATAATAATTGTAAACTAAAGTTACAGAGCTTTGTAAGACTAAGAATGAGACACTTTGAATTTTCTCCTTGACGTTGCATAAGTAGTATCTGTCTTCAGTCTTTTTCTTTTATAGTCTTCGGTTGCTACTTCTCATAAGGAAACCTAAGAGATTTCTTATCAATCAAGGATTTAAATTGATTCCTTGACTGATGAAAGTAGCCATTTGATGTGTCCATATTAGATATGTGCATATACGACTTTGGATCACATCCTTATCAGATTTGTCTGTGATTTATCCTTTCTTTTAGTCTTGATGTCCATATGACAATTGTATTCTTTCTTCTTTTGTTTAGATCCTGATTGATTTTTGATTGATCTAATTTTTCATGATTATGGGATTGTGATTCTCCTTCTATTTCCAAGATAATAATTTTCATCCCATTCTTATTTAAGTTCTGTGATATTCATGTGATTGGATGTACTTCCTTTCCTAGAGAGTTCTTCAATATCTCTCTTCTTTTATTCTTTTACCATCAATAATCTTCCAGTAACTTGCATCATTTTCCCTGCAAAGATTCATTTGTTAGTTTGTCATTATTAAAATGTTGCCTAAGGAGACTAACATTATTTTCTTACAAATAATTTATCTTCTCTTCAATAAATCTAAAAATGGATAAAATAATAATATTGACTCTTGTAGGCCATCTGCAGCAGGGTTATTTGAGGAGTTCTTTAAGGATCTTATGTCTAGATTGGCCACAGGTCCAGGAGAGTCGCCCATCACTGGCTACTCCTATGTTTTAGTGACTAACTCTGAAAAGTTTTTGGTGGATCAGAAGAGCAGGGAAGTGACAATTTCTAGGTTTGAGATGACCTACTCTTCCTTAGCGTGATTGTATTAGGAGCTATGAGATTTTTATGACAAGATGAGGAGAAAGGAGAAGAAAAGAGACAAAATTTTCACTATTATGTAGAAAGGGGTAAAAGGCATTTGGAAAGTTTTGAAGCCCAGAGACAAACTTCCTTTCTTGAGGAAAGATTCCTATGATGAGGTCCCAGCTTCATGGACAACTGATGATGAGACATAGTTTTATGATGACGATGAGGATACTGCGAGTGATAGCAACACTTACTGCGGTTTCAAGGAGCCCCTTAAACACTTTTTATGCTTTTATGATAATCAGTGAGAACACTGTAAGCTCTTTTGTTGGGGGTTCCCATCTTCGTACTTAGTTCATATTTAATTCTTGGGTCAGTATTATTTAGATGCTCATTTGTATGCATTATATTTTATTTGGATGATTTTTTTGGTTTCCCATCCGGTGTCTGGTACCCGCATTGGAGTCCAACTAATCCGGATTTACGCTGGGTAGGGGCCCTTTGGGGGGTAGCATTCCCTATCAAGGAATTTTCCATACCCAAGGCTCAAACTTGAGACCTCTGGTTAAGAGAGGAGTAGCCCCATCCACTACCCCAGATCCTTTGGTGGTTATTTAGATGATTTACTTTATAATTTATTTGGATAATTTGATTTGGGTTGTAATATTAGGCATTCTGATGTTTCTTATGATTTGTGGATTAATCACTTTTATTTTTCATTTCTAGTTTTATTTTAATTTTGTGGACACCGATGTTGGATGATTTGTGCCCTATGATATATTGAGTGACAATATTCTTAAGGGAAAATCATCGTGTTTATGGTTTTGAGCTATGCATGGAGTGGGAGTCTGAGTACATGTGGCATTATAGGTTTGAGATTGTCATTATTCCTATGGTGAAGTTTGAGTAGCAATATGGTTTGACCTTGTGAGAGCACAAATGTGAGATGACATCTTGATTTGGTACCAACAATAGTTAATCATGCGCGGTGAGATGCGAAGCAAGCACCACCTTGTAACACCCGACATTTTTATGCTAGAATTTGAACCGTCGTTCCTATATGCATAAACTCTAATCCCATATTTTGTATATGAATGTATATTCCATGATAATTAGCCTAGTAGAAGAGTGCTTTTGAGGTGAAAAATATTCATAAGAAACACTTAGAGCAAAGTTGAGTTAAGAGCTTTTGATTCGACCAAATTTTGGTATTCGATCATTCAAGGGTCAACTTTGAATGTATATAACTTCTGTAATATACGTAATTTTGGATCTCATGACCCACCAAATTATAGATAAATGTGTCCTCTTTCCAACACTTCTGATTTTGCCTTAATCTGATACTCGAGCAAAAAGTTATAAGCATTTTTGTGAGCAATTAGTGTGGGTCTGCGATTTCAACGTGGCACAAATCTTGTGCTCTCCGATAAGAAGCATGGAATGAACCTTGAGCTCTACGATAAGAATTGTGGCATGTACCTTGTTCATAAATGCTAAAATCCACTTTTCTCTTCAATTTTTCGAAGGTAAGCAATTCATTTATGTCCTAAACTATCCTATGACTGATATAAATGTGATTTTTTCATCCCATAACCCAAAATACATTAAATACACAATCCCTTTTCCTCCCAAGATTTTAATAAAACTAATCAAGGGTTTATTTCAAGAATTCACCTCCTAAGGCTGCAAATCCAAGTTCCTTTTCAAGAAGTCATGAAAATTAGGTATGTGTGATATTCATCAATGGGTCCCTTTCACCCATTAAGTCCCAAAATTTTCCAAAAACTCTCAAGTTTAACTTATTTTTATGATGAGGGTTCTATTTAAATTATGAATCTTCTTGAATTATAGTCGAATATTGAAATTAAACCATGTGAGCATATTTTCCTCATAAGTTTAAAATCATCCCATACTCATAATGGCAGATTTCATCAGTTTAATGATATACACTATGTTTTGGATCTCTGAATCATGAATTTCTTTATAGTATTTCAATTATATTATTGTGTTTAATGTCATAATGAGCACTCACACCTATTATATCATGCTAAATACATCGGTTTACATGTTCCTGAGTACTTCAAATTCTGAATGCACTATTATTTTCAAAATACCATGACTTGAGCATATCCATTGTCAATGTATGTACCAACTTATGTTTTAGTGTCTTTCAGTTAAGAGTAGGACTTAGTACCGAGCAAACCTAGGGATAAAGGGTCACCTTCAAGTAGAAGATTAAGACCTTTAGTAAAATTCCCTAAGTTCTAGAACTATGTAGCCAACATAGGTTATCAGATGCTACCTGCTAGTAGAGGACTGACACTGTCTTAGAGGTCACCTGCTAGTACAAGACTGATACCCTAGTCCTTCGGGACATAAATATAATGGGTCTACACATCTAGTGTCAATACTCGTGGCAAGGTATTGACACTCTTCCAACTGGGGTTACAGGTTGGACCCCTATTAGCTCAGATTGGGGCATATCAATTGAAGTTAGCTCCTACAGTTTTAGTTTAGTACTCAGATTATATTAGTTTAGGTTTGCATAACCAATTGTTCATGTATCAGTTATTTAGTTATACAGATCATTTCTATACATCTATATGTTTAGCCTTGCATTCCTTCTAAATGTTCATGCTTTCATGCTCAGTATTTATACATGATCCTTTGTACAATTATTCAGATCATTTATGTACATGTATATTCTTGTTCTTGCATTCGTTCTACATGTGCTTGCTTTCATGCTCAGTATTTATACATGATCCTTAGTATAGTATTTAATATATATATATATATATATATAGATATATATATATGAAATTAGTTCCTTAAAGTATCATGCCAGTACATGGGTTATCTTGGGATCACTTGTGGTTCTAAGTACCGCATTACAACTACGGGGTAGTCTCAAGTCGTGACAAATTTGGTATCAGAGCACAAGGTTCAAGTTTCCTTGGGTGTCTATAAAGCTGTGTCTAGTAGAGTCTTGTAGAATGGCATAGTCAGATATGCCCTCAAATCCCTTTAAGTTCCAAAGTTTGAAAAAGTTCATTCTTATTTATGAAAATAGTGCATTGAGCCAAAGTCAAATGTGCCCTCAAATCCCTTCTCAGAATCCTATGAAAGCATATGATCTAGAGTTAGAAGTATGAACCTAGAAGTGTAGCAACATTGAAGTAGGGATAGTGCTTATTTGAATTTAGTAGATTATGTATCCATGGAGCCAGGAAGGTATTATGTAGTTTGTTTAATAACACTTTGAAAAAGATTTATCAGTTAAAAGAGACTTAGAGAATGTTAATACTTTAGTTAGGATAGAGATTAGGCAATTTCCACAATGATAGAGGAGCCTGATAAGGCTAAGTATGTTCATTAAATTTTGCATGGATTAGTTTTTCATGATTCCTATCCAGTAGTACTAAGTTAGTATAGTTCATTAAAAATTTTGGGTTATCCATGTTAAGTGTTAGAATCTAAGTTTGAATTATGGATGATTAAGCTAATTGAAAGAAGAGTTTGAAATTCTAGATAATGTGAACTCAAGGTATGGTGATACTCTCAAAGATTCTAAGTTAGTATGTGTTTAAGTTATTATATGATGAACTATATCTCATAAAAAAGTACTATCAGTGGGTTTTATCAGTGGGTTTTACACTTTAAGATATAGTCTTTCAGGGTGAGTTTATTATTTATGTGTATTGTTATATCTCGAACTCTAGAGTTGAGTTGTTTTAGTTCAGTTTATAGTTTATTAAAGTGGTCCACAAACATAGAACGATGACTTAAATCTAAAGGGGACATGATAGAACAAGGAACCAAGTCAAGTTATCAGATTCTAGTAGTGACGCTAGTGAGTTCTAGAACAACTATAGAGGAGGAAGATACTTGACCCATCCTTATCTCAGTGCAAATTTTTGTACTTAAGTCATTACGACATCTCCTCATTCCTTACAAGTTATCTCTATGATCAAAGCTCGTATCATGCACTTTATATATAATCATGTACACTTCTAGTTCCTAGTAAATGGAGTGCCAGTTCACTCAGAAGCACGACTCTTATTCTATGAATTTATGAACTCCAAACTCAGGTCATACAACTCATGACTCATGTACTCATGCTTTACATTATGCTCAGTTCCCATAACTTATGGTGCACCCTTAATGACCAGTGAAAATTTGCATTATGTCATGTATATCCTAAATTTTGATCTCTATAATAAATCCATGCCATTGATACTCTATCCCTCAGGCCTCAATTTTGTGTCAAAGTCATGAATAGTATCCTTTCATACTTCGGCTCCTCATGTTCTATCCTTTTAGTGACCTCTCCTTATGTAAAGATAGCGGTGATAACAATTGTTGAAAAATAGTTTAGACGGGAGAGAGTAAATGTTCCTTATTAGGGAAGGATTTTTGTATGCTTGTTTTATCTAAGGCTAAGTGTGAAGGAAGATTGAGGCAAAACTTTGGTTTATGTCATAGTTAGTTGAAAATTATAAGGGTGTCCTCTTTGTAATAGTACAAGAAAGTTGTTATTGATAGAGGTATTAGAGAATATAGGAAAATTTCTAGGTGGGTTGGTTTCCTAGATGTTCATATGTGGTTGTAATGATAGGCTTGGATGTCATACTAGTATAGAAGTGGATGAATGGATTGTGCGATAGTGAATTCCTAGTAAGAGGTTGAAGTTAGTTGTTGAAGTGCTAAGGAGTATTATTCTTGAGATGAGAGCTGTGAAAACACATAGGATATTAAATCAGGTGGTTTAGACTAGTATTATAGTATTATATAGGGTACCTTATGACTTTGAGTAGGCTTGAACATGGTGAGAGAATTTAGTTCAACTCAGACTTTAGTAGATAGAGTTATCAATTCCTATGCGGAGATTAGAAGTTCCATTAAATAAAGGATAGTATTTAAGAGGAAAAATATAGTTGAGGGAGTATTTGAGACGTGTGGCTAAGCTTTAAAGCTAGCAGTTGCATTGCCTAAGGCATAGTAATTCTATCCTAGCTTATGTTTTATAGACCTATAGTCCATGTTTAAAGTTGTAGACATTTTACAATTCCTTATTCAGATATCTCATTCAGATCATGCCCAAAATTCTTTGCTCCCTAATGTTATTAGAACTTCTTAGAAAGAGTATTGAAGAAATACTCCATTTGAGTATAAACGTTCAGTATGAGTCAGTTCGTATGGCCAACAATCAGACATATAAGTTCCTGTAGATTTCCATCTTTCCATATAGTATTACTCCCGAAAGTTTCATGAGTATAGCTATTCCATAAGGTAATTTATTCATATCCTGACAAATTACGAATTCAGTGCAGTCCATACATCATGTTTCCTATTCAAATATTTAGTCATGATTCAGTTCATAAGTGTTTAGTGCATGATCTTAGTTTTTCTAGTATTCTAGCTCAGACATTTTAATACCCCGCTAGATCCTAGATAAGTTTTCAAATATTCATCACATATTTAAAGGCCCCAAAACGATTATGCCGAACCATAGATAAGTGTCATGACCATTCACTATGACACTATCAAAATTTTAAACATTTTATTTTTGGCCTCTCCGTGCTCGAAACATCAATTTTTGACTCAAAATGTGTTCAGGTATGTTAATAAGGTGTCTCGAAAGAGTTTCAGAATTTTTGGATGAGGTTTGAGGCTATTTTTGGATTTTGGGGTAGTAAGCCTCTACGATAACGCCATGTTGTGGAGGCTACTCTCTGTGATAAGCGGTGTGGCATAGAGGTTAGCCTCCGTGATAGGCAACATGCCACACCGAGGTGTAAAATTTCATCTAATTTTGATTTTCTCACATTGGGTGAGGGGCTTTGGGTCTTTTACCCCTTATACGACCTTAGCCTCATTGTCTCATGATTCGTGCTTACATAATTTATTTAGTGATTCCATGAAGGCCTTTTCTCTGGATTTCTAAACGTGTTTTGTTGAGGTAGAATTCCTAATGTGAAGTTACATACTTTATTCCATACTTCTAAAGCTTCAATAAGTTCCTACCCATTATTTTGGGGACGAATGATTCCAAGGGGGAGATAATGTAACGCCCCTATTTTTTGGCTAGAATTTGAATCGTCATTCCTACGTGTATAAAATCTAATTCCATTATTTGTATATGAATATACGTTTCATTATCATTAGCCTAGTGCGAAGAGTGCTTTTGAGGTGAAAAATGTTCATAGGAAACACTTAGAGCAAAGTTGAGTTAAGAGCTTTTGATTTGACCAAATTTTGGTATTTAATCTTACAAGGGTTAACTTTGAATGTGTATAATTTCTGGAATATACATAAATTTGGATATCAAGACCCACCAAATTATAGATAAATGTGTCATTTTTCTAAAATATCTAATTTCGCCTTAATACGATACCCGAAACGAAAGGTTATGAGAATTTTTGTGAGAAACCAGTGAGGGTCCATGATTTCAACGTGGCACGAACCTTATGCTCTGTGATAAGTAGAGTGGCAATGAACTTGTGCTCCACGATAAGCACAGTGGCATAGACCTTGTTCAGAAATGCTAAAATCTGCTTTTCTCTATAGTTTTTCGTGGGTAAATAAGTCATTTACGTCCAAAACTGTCCTATGACTGATATAAATGTGATTTTATCATCCCATAACCCCAATACATCAAACACGTGATCCCTTTTTGTCCAAAGTTATAAAGAACACCAAGCAAGGGTTTCTTCCAAGAATTCACCTCCCAAGTCTCTAAATCTAAGTTTCCTTTTAAGAAGTCATGAAAATCAGGTATGTGATATATTCATCAATGGGTTCCTTTCACCCATTGAGTCCCAAAGTTTTCCCAAAATTCTCAAGTTTAATTTATCCTTTATGCTTAGGATTTTATGTAAACTATGAATTTTCTTGAATTTTAGTCGAATCTTGAAATTAAACCATGTGAGCATGTTTTCCTCATAAGCTTAACATCTTCCTATACTTATAATCATGGATTTCATCAGTTTAATAATATACACTATATTTTGGGTCTTCGAATCATGAATTTCCTTACATATTTTAATGATGTTATTGTATTTAATGTATTATTCAGTGCTGGTGGGTTATGTACACCCAATACCTATATGTTTATGCATGTTTCATATTTTCAAGTTATAAGTCATTCAAATCATGTTTTTACATACAATTTATAACATTTTTATAATGAGCACTCACCAGTATTACATCATGCTAAATACATCATTTTACATGTTCCTGATTACTTCAAATTCTGAATGCACTGTTATTTTCAAAATACCATGACTTGAGAATATCTGTTGTCAATGCATGTACCAATTTATGTTTTAGTGTCTTTCAGTTGGGAGTAGTACTTAGCACTGAGCGAACCTAGGGATGAATGATCACCCACTAGTAGAGGATCGAGACCTTTAGTAGAAGTCCCTAAGTTCCATGACTATATAGCCAACATAGGTTATGAGATATCACTTGCCATTAGAGGACTGATACTCTCTTAGGGGTCACCCACCATTAGAAGACTGACACCCTAGTTTTTTAGGACATCAGTATTGTGGGTCTACACGTCTAGTGTCAGTAACCGTGACAAGGTACTGACACCCTTCAAATTGGGATTACAGGGTGGACCCCGATTAGCTTAGATTGGTGCATATCGGTTGTAGTTAGCTCCTATAGTTTCATTTTAGTATTCAGATTATATCAGTTCAGGTTTGTATGAACAAGTATTCACATATCAGTTATTCAGATCATTTTTGTACATGTATATGCCTGGTCTTGCATTCGTTCTTACATGTTCATGCTTTCATGCTCAATATTTATACATGATCCTTAGTACAGTTTTGCAACCTATTCAACCTTAACTTGAGATTCACATATGGTATTCATGTTTCTACTTCTTCCCAGTTTACAGAAGTGTTTTAGCTTATGATTTAGAAATTTCACTACGTGTTATAGCTTTTACATACAACCATGATTTAAAAGCACATTTCAGAAAATAGCTTATGACCTCAGTTTTAAAGCATGCTTTAAGTATTTTTATGATTTAGTACATGTCATACATACTCAGTACATTCCAAAGTACTGAACATATATATGCGTTTGTGGCTACGTTCCCCCATAATATAAGTACCAGATGTAAGCCACACACTAGGGTTAGACAATTCCCAACATTCAACCACCAGGGATGGGTTTTTTTATTTTGAGGACTCAAGTCAGTTGTAGTTCCTATATTCTATTTTCATTATTCTTATGTATTAAGTTGGGATAGTTGGAGGTATGTCTCATCTACCTATAGTCAGTATAGTATAGGCTTCATAAATGGTCAGTCAGAGTCAGTACATGTAATTTAGGTTCCTCTCTCTCTCTCTCTCTCAGATTGCAGTGTTGTAAACTTTGATCAGTTATGTATTGAAACAACTTATCTCATGAGGATTATGTTTCCTTTCATTTGTTTAGCATATATATATATATATATATATATATATATATATATATATATATATATTAAAATAGTTATTCAAAGTATCATGCTAGTACATGGGTTAGCTTGAGATTACTTGTGTTTCTAAGCATCGTGTTATGACTAGGGGGTAATGTCGGGTCGTGACACCTCTTCTTTCGATGAAATTTGTGAAAATCAAGGGCATGGACGGGAAGGATTTTGTAACAACACTTTACCTCTTTTTGTGACTCCAAATTCTTTATTAGATAGTGTGTGGTAATTAATTGTTTTTGTCTCTAGTAGGAAATGCAATTGATCCTCCTATAAAATTTTGCATGCCATGTGTGGTGAGCTTAGTTGATTCATTCTCATGCTTACTTGTGTTTTCTATAACTTGCCCGACCAGACTTTCAAAGCTAACTTGATTACGCATGGTTGGTGAAATGATCATAAGCCTTCTTTGGGAACTTAGAAATTCACTTTAGCCTAAAAAGCCTACTCGTGCATGGATGATATCCCTAGTCACCCCTTTTAAGTCTTTGAACCTTTCTTTGGCAACCGCATTACAATCCATGAATCATTCGAACTTTATCTCTTTTTTGAACCCTACCCTCCTTGAACTTTAAAATGCAACTTGAGGCTAAAAGCCTAAGTTGGGGGTGGTAAATATTGGAAGAGATGATCTTGGGCCACAATTTTGTGAGTGAGTTCCTAAAATCTACGTAATGAAGACTAATGAATGAGAGAAAGAAAGCGATCACAAAAAGAAGGAAAAGTATGAGATTACAAAAAGGAAAGAAATGAGAAGAAAATGCTTTCAAAGATGGGTAAACCAATATGGGAAAGAAAGGCACATGCTTGAATTAGGAATGAATGAAGTGGCCCATGGCCCAAAGTTTGATTTAATAGTGTTTTATATGGAGTTCAAGGAGAGTGTAGTCACTTTTATCCTAAGAGTTTATCCTACCCTTCCCCAAACCTACATTACAAGCTTGAAAAAGTCTTTTGAGATCTTCAACCAAGTATTTTTGAGTTCGTGGCGATTGAATATAAGGCCAAGCATATGGCATGACACTTGTGTGTATTAAGAAATTCATTATGAGAGTGAGTTCTTACATATTTATCCTTATTTCTTGATAGAAATTAAGGTTTGTTGGGACTTTCCTTCTGTGAGGAGGCATGTAAACTAATAAAGGTTGGTGAAGTTATCATATTCCGAAAATAAGGCAAAAGGAGTGTAGTTAAGTCACTATTGATAGAGAATCACCTTTTGAGAGTTAGTAGTTGTTTCTTAATTGTTCTTAAAACTCTTCTTCATCCTTGAAAATATGATTGATTTT
>NW_025834755.1:51315-135539 GCF_002878395.1 Capsicum annuum
GATATACCTACTTTAGTAAATTTGATTGTAAATCAGGATTTTACCACTTAAAGTTAGATGAAAATTCTAAGGAATTAACCGCATTTACGGTACCACAAAGATTTTATGAATGGAACGTATTACCATTTGGATAAAAAAATGCACTAGGTAGATACCAACACTTTATGGATAGTAATTTTAAACAATTACCTAATTGTATAGTATACATAGATGATATAATACTATATACAAAAACTAAAGAGGAACATTTAAAAGAACAATTTACAGATATAATAGAAAAATCGAAAATAAGTTTAAGTGAAAAGAAAGTCAAAATTATGAAAAATCAGATAGAGTTTTTAGGAATACAAATAGATAAAAGTGGAGTAAAAATGCAACAACATATAGTACAAAAATTAATAAATTCAAAAGAAGCATTAGATACGAAAAAAAAATTACAATCATTTTTAGAATTAGTAAACCAAGTAAGAGAATATATACCAAAATTAGTAGAAAACCTAAGCCTTTACAGAAAAAATTTAAAAGGATGTAGAATATAATTACACGAAGAAGATAAAAAACAAGTTCAGAAAATAAAAATACTTTGTAAAGAATTACCAAAATTATAATTTTCAGATGAAAATAAAAAAATTGCATGTATAGTAGAAGCAGACGCAAGCTAATATAGTTATGGAGGAGTACTTAAATATAGATATGAAGAAGAAAAATTAGAACACCATTGTAGATACTGCTCAGGTACATTTAAATAAACAGAAATAAAATGGAAAATAAATAGAAAAGAATTATGTTCATTATATAAATGTTTGTTAGCATTTGAACCATATATTGTATATAACAAATTTATTGTGAGAACAGGTAATACCCAGGTTCGATGGTGGTTAATAAGAAAAATACAAAACTCAGTTACGACGAAGGAAATTCGGAGATTAGAATTGAATATATTAAATTTTACATTTATGATTGAAGTAATCAAGACTGACAAGAATGTTATTGCAGATTACATATCAAGACAAAGCTACTCAAACTGATTTACCAATGGAAGAAGCTGATGTCAAAGATACCCAAACAGACTTAATATTGCACGTGTTTGAATAAATGAAGTTATTACAAGAAAGAGTTATCACATTAACTACTGAAGTTACAAATATAAAAGTGCAGGTTGAGCACTATAAAAAACAAGAAAAAGCTATTAGAAAAGATATTGTGTAGGAAGAGCACATTAAAAAACTAGACCTAGAAGGTGATGATGAGAAACACCTAAAAACTCAAATTACTAACGAAATTACAGTTACAGCTGCAGGCGCAAGTGATATATCCAAGGAAAAGAATATAGTCACTCAAAATAAACCCGAACCACCAAAGAAAAAGAATTATAACCTCAACCAAATATTCTCAAAACCATATACACCAAATATACAAAAATCAGAGTCATCTATACCTCCCCAGATACACACATATTCCAAATTACTCAATCAACAAAAGCAGACTTATAACCATATTACTCATACATATATTGATAGTATTTATACTTTACAATAACCTATCCAGAGTAAAGATTTAGCAAAAAAACGCCAAAGATATATTACACAAAAATGTCAGAACTATAACAAACTTATACCTTTGCCTGGCACCAGTGCAAACTTAATTGCTTCATGTCACTATTATGGACTATTATCTATAGTTTACACTATTACTGGAGAAGAGTTAACAAGAATTCCAGATATTCACAAAAGATTTATGGATTATAAGAGGATTACGAAGGGACAGTTATTCTATGTCCATATCTACTCAGCCCCAGCAGAAATATTATTTGATGAAATAAAACAGACAATTACTGTTGTCAAGATAGGAATACCATGAGATTATATAATCCCTGAAGAAATATGTGAACAAGAAGAGATAACTAAAAATTAGATACCAGACTTCTACCAAAACAAGAAAGTTATTGGACTTAGTAGTATATTGACTGAGTTAGCAAATAATTATATAAATTAAAACCCAGTTTGGATTTACTATAATAGAAATCAATTATTAGTTTACTCTACTTGTAAAAATATTAGAGAAAATGACAGAGAAGAGATAAGAAAATGGGTCATGACGATCCTAAAACCAGAAGAGTTACCAGTCACAAGATCTATTACGAAAGGAGTTATTTTAGAAGAAGTTATGGATCAATTCTGTAAATAGGTTGGCCAAAGATACGATGACCACATATGCAGCAAATGCAGTGGCAGACACAACTTTATTTCAGATGTGATGCTACAATAGCAAGAAGATAAGAAAGCAACAGATACGACAAGGATAAGATGAAAAGAAGATAACAATAGAGCAATAATTGAAGAGATAAGAGAAAAAGATAATAAGAGGTAGAAAGCGACATGTGACTTATTGTATAGCCTTTTAAAACTTGTTACGTAAATAGGTTGTATAGTCATTATTATTAGGAAGACTTTTTACTAAAAGCCATTAATAGGTTTAACTTTTTAGGTATAGGATTTTCGACTTTTTTTGTACAATAATTAAAAGCTAGGGATACGTGTAAAGAATAGGAATAGTGTAAAATATTTATTTTCCCTTTATAAATAGAGGAACCGAAGGCAGATAGAGGGCAAATCTTCATGAGTTGAAGCAAAACCCTCTCTTGTACACAAAACCTTTTACTTATTTAATAAAAACAGGTATATTTCCAAGGAAAAGCTACAAATCAAACAACTATGGAAAATCTAGAATTATCAGATTTACCAGAACAGGTATTTATATTTGTGATTATGAATAGCTAAATTCATAAATTCCTGACAATCATGATATGATAAAATAAGTTTATGTTAGTTACTTTATAGTAGAATTATTCGAAAAATAGCATGTTAAGAATTTTATTAGCAAAGTGAAAAAGGAGAAAAATCCCTACAGAATTATGCATCCTAAAGGTGAAACCGGTGAGGCAAGAAAGCCGTGATAGGGGAGTAGCCAGAGTAGAGGCGCTATTTAAGGAAAAAGTATCCAGATTACCATGCTAATAGTGACCGAAGAACATGTTATTTATGGATAATCTAGAATATAATAATCTAAAATGATCATATTTTGTTATGTGTATGATTGAAGGGAATATTTTAAAAAAGCATCATATGAAAAATGAATACTTATTTATCTGACGAAATGGTAGATAAATTTAAAATACTTGTTTTGTATGTACTTAAGGATATAGAAATTGTAGATATAAGAAAAATCATATTAGAAAAAATATTTGATAAATATTTTATGACTAGAATAAATTACATACCACACCTACCTACCTACTCTTACAAATACTTACATACCAAACCTGCACATCAACTATGATAAATTACGTATATTTAGAATATTAGAAAATGGATATGAAAAATATACAATTAATAGAAAAATATATGAGAACTACGGATATAAAATATATAGAATTCCTTAATGAAAATATACAAGAATTATTAATATTAAAACAAACAACTAATAAATGCTATGATAAAACAATTAATTACTAGAATCCAATTCCAAGTTATCCAAGTTATTCGTAGAAACCTAAGCATAATATGAATAATATAACAAGTTATATATCTAATGAAACTAAGGTACTTGTTTTATATATCATAAAAGACTTAGAATTAGAAGACATAAAGAAAATAATATGGGAAAAAATATTTGATTTTGAAGATGAGTTACTAAGTACTAATTGGATAGAAGATGAATTAGAAAATATAGATTTCTATGGTAGAAATAATTCAGATAGTTATTATTCAGATGGATATTATACAGGAATATATTAACAGAGTTAGAGAAAAGCAAAGTTGGCTATACGAAGAAATTAATTATAGAAATCAGCTTAGAAAAGAAAGAGAACAACTAAAAGAAAGATTAGATTAATTTGGATAAATAAAACCATAAAACAACTAGAATTAAAAGACAGTTTAGAATATGATTTAGACATAGAATTATTCATAGACGAAAAAGAGAGGATAATTAATGAAATAGATAACCTGAAATTTAATATCAGATATAGTACAATTAGAATAAATTATTACAAAGAAATTTGCAGTATCACAACTACTTTAGGATAAAATGATAGACTATGAGTATTTAAAATATTGGAGACAAGATATGAAAGAAATAAGATTAACAGAAATACTTATGAAGAAAATTTAATTGAATATTTTAGAACAAAAGATATAGAATATTTAGAATACCTCCAAAATAATATATAAGAATTACAAAAACTAAGAGAAAAAACTAAAGAATATTACAGTAAAACATTTAATCAAATACTATCCAATCACTCCCAAGATATGAACATTAATAAAATTAAAATAAATAAACTAAAAATAAAAATGTTTAGAGAAATTAAGAAACATCCACACACAAATAAAAATAGATCCATTAGAACTATAATAGATCTATTTAAGTTAACCAAGTTATCCGCACTCCCTACAATTAATATCAGAGCTATACTGTTTAAAGTTACGGAAGTAGTATGTATTTGGACCATGGTGCCGCTATAGCGGAAAAATTTCTAGTTTAGAGGAATGACGCTAGTCCATTTTAAAATTTTCTTATCCTAATTTTAATTAACTAAATCTTTTATGAACCTTTTTCAAATATTTTCTTTTACAGAATTTTTCGTATTCTGTGCCCTTTAGATGTGGTAATTTTTGTAACGATGGAATGGATTGTTACAATTATACATCTTTAACATGTTGGGGGTTATTTGGTTACTGAGTAACAGTAGAGTTATTCATCTATTTAAACTATGTATAACTTATATAATGTTTTGTAGGTGGGTAGGAAATAATTAATGATGTATAAAATTAATAAAATATTTGGTTTATAATTTAAATATCGTTGTAAGTTATTCATGTATCACTTATTCCACCTTCTAGGTTGCATAAAATAATATATAGTTTCCTTTAAAACTAAATCGTGTATTACTATACTTGCGTAATTTTGATCAATTACTGAATTAGTGTTTTTAGGTTATGCTTGATTATTTAACAATATTTGAGATGTTCTACATGTTTTTAAATTGAAACTACAAATTCAAATGTGTTCATTACCTTTTTAATATTTGTGTGAATTCGAAACAGGCAAAGAAAAACCCACTGTATAAATTTATATTACATTGTTGTAAGTTTGAGAACATGCGTCTACTTAAACATTTTCCTCCTACAAAAGCAAAACTATTACAGTGAATTTTGTCATTAATAAATAAAACTTTTAAAAGATTAATGTTTAAAATCATGCAGAACTTTTTTTTGTCTCCGAAAGGGCCAAAAGGCAGAAAATACATATTCCATTTCAATTTGTTAGGTGTACGTGATTCGCGCGTGTACCTCACTTTAATGAGTTCAAACCTGACATTAAATAGGATATTTATTTAAATAATAAAATGAATACGATAATTAAATTTAATATCTTTTGACTATGTAAAGATGGAGAATTTATTTAATTAAATCTAACCTTTACCAAAAATATTTCTCAAAGCCGATGACATTCATTTATCTACTACCTGTAAACTGCAACAAAATATTACAACGATAGAGACATCAAATCAATATAATTAAATGTAATCTTTACTCAAAAATTTTCTCAAAGCCATTCGACACTCATCTACTTTAAACTATAAAAAAATAATACGATAATAGAAATATCAAAATAATACAACCAAATCTAACTTTTACGCAAAAAAAATTCTCAAAGCGGAGATATCAAAATAATACAATTAAACCTCACCTTTACCTTAAAAAATTCCTACCTAATAAATCTATTTCATACGTCAGATATCCGCACCCCCATCCAAATGGTATCAGAGCCCAGTCATTCCAAAAATACGGAAGTGAGATATATGTTAGAGTTATGAGAAATTTACCTATAAATTATTAAATTAATTATGAGAAGACCATTTAAAAATAGAGAAGCTTTTAGAAAAATTAAAGAATCTTTAATTAGTAATTATTCAGAATATATAAGTTTAAATAAAACAAAAGAAAACCCACAAAGATTAGCCTACCTAATTACCTTAATATCTAGTATTGAAGCGAAATTAATAATCCATTTAAAATCTAGAAGAATGAGATACATATCACCTAATTATGATAAAATTAGATTTAGATACCTACCAAGATATTATAAATATGGTTTAAATGAATAAAGTACAACAATACAAAGAATTAAAACAAATTATTTTTGAAAAACGTAAAGAATTAAAAATAAGAATAGAAATACTACATTATAATATATTTGTCGGAGTTAGTAAAAATTCAATAAATACACAAAAAAATGAAATATCAAAATTAGAATCACAAATAGATAGTTTAGAATATATATATCAACATGAACTATTCACAATAAAATGAACAAAGAAGAATTTATAATAGATGAAAAAATATATGAAAACCACGAAGGATTAAAAATAAAAATAGTATTTTCTAATCTAGGAAGAAGATATAAGAAAATAGGTGAACATTTATATCTAATGTTAGAAAAAGAAGAATTAAAATTAGAAGATAAATTAACAGCAATGGTAAGAATAGAAAGAGAAAATGAAGAAATAGATAGGAAAAAGGAAATAGAAAAAATAAAACAACAAACTACAGAAGAAATACGAAAAATAGAAGAAACTAAAAATAGTAGAATTGCTGAATTAGAAAAAGAACTACAAATGTTAAAAGAGCTGTATGAACAAAGACAAAAAGAAAAAGAAGAAAAAGATAGAGAACAAAAATTACTGAACGAGATAAATCAATTTAAGGAAAAATTGGAAATAAAAAACAAAGAATTAGAAATAAATAATATAGATGTTGAAGAGACAGAGACAGATAATTATGATTCTGAAGATAGTGAAACATATACAGATATATTAACAAATACAAAAAATTTAGAAATTAATGAAAAACAAAAAGAAATTAATGAGGAAAACTTAGAAAGTACCCACACAGAAATAAATACTCTTGATAAAAAGAAGATGAAAATATAATACCTAAAACAACAGAAATAAGAAAACCTATATATTATAAGAATAAGTTTAAAAAATATAATGAATATGACAAATGGACACCAAAACAAATAGTTAATAAAAATTATAACTTTTTAGACCTAGACTGTGTAATAGATACAGAAAAAATAATACAATTATGGATAGGATATATGACAAAACAATTATTAGATAATAATATAAACATAACAGATGCACCAGAATATATAGAAAGAACACTAATAGGATCAGTAAAACTATGGTTTTCAAATTTAACTGAAAATAGCAAGAAAGTATTAAGAACTAATAAACCTATAGAAGGAACATCATCAACAACAACTAAACTAACACCTATAGAATTATTAAAAAAATATGAAACAACTATAAAAGATGAATTTGGTAGTACGACAACAATAGAAGAAGAACAAGATGAAGAAAAAGATACAAATAGGAATTTAATGTTAAAATTAGCAATATGTAATATGTGTTATATAGATGAATATACTTGCGCATTTAGAGAATATTATTATAAAGGAGCATATAGTATAGAAGAAAGTAAGGAGATAAGAAAATTATATTTTAATAAATTACCCGAGCCATTTAGTTCAAAAATAATAAAAAGTTGGCAAGAAGCAAAAATAGTAGATACGTTTGGAGCAAGAATAAAATTTTTACAACAATGGTATAGAAACTTATGTGAAAAATATAGAGAAGAATTAAAAATGGAAAAAACATTAATAAGAAATTTAGCATGTTGCAAAAATAAAATAGCACCCCAATTTGGATGTGAAGAAAGATATTATAAGAAAAGAAAAAGACATAAGAAATATAAGAAATATAAATATAAGAAACCGAAAAAAAGATATTATGTAAAAAATTATAAATATAAAAGACCATATAGAAAGAAGAAATCTATAAAAGAATGTACTTGTTATAATTGTGGAAAGATAGGCCATTTCGCTAGAGATTGTAAATTACCTAAAAATTCAAAAAATAAACAAATATCAGAAATAAAAATAGATAATACAGAATATATGCAGATAGATTATACAGATTATGAATTAGAAAGTGAAAATAGTATATATGAACTTTCAGAAAACGAAACAGATAATGAAATAGATAGTGAAATAGATGAATCAAATGACTGAAGAAGATATAAAAATAATAACAAAAGAAGAATATTTAAATGATGAAGGAACAAAACAAAAAATAATATTTGACAGTAACATATTCGATGAAATAAAAGGAAAAGAATTAGATTTAAGTGTAGAAAAAATATTTAAAATACCAATAATAAAAAATATTTTTACTAGAAAAAAGGACGAATATTATGTAGTATGCCAAAAAGAACATGTAATAGACTGCAGATATGCAAAAGGAAAAGCTAGTATACCACTAGTAACAAAAAGAATAATTAATAAAGAGATAAATGATATAAAAAGTAAAGGAGATCCAATAAAATATGTACACCTAGGAGGTACAGAGATATTAATAAAAGCATGTTTTAGAGAAGGAATAGATACACCAATAGAATTATATTTAGCAGATGATATAATTATAAAACCTATAGAAAAAAGTAACTGCCGTAAAAGGAAATTTAATATACCAAAAATTTAAATTTATAATAAGTGCAAATTATTCAGTAGCAGTAACAGATAAAAATATAGATAAATCACTCGTATTATATTGGAAAATATCAGGAATAGAATTAACCCCAGAAAGTAAAATATTTACAGCAAGATGCAAAAATCTATATGTATTAACAACAAAACATAAAATAACAGGAAAAAATAAGATTAACAAAATACGAATAGAAAGCCCATTCGAATAAATTGTAAAAACAATAGATTATAATGATTATAGCTATAGAGACATAGATATAGAAGAAAATTTAGAAATAGTAAAATGATAGAATAAGTACAACGAAAAGAATAACTGATGAAAAACCAGAATCATCAAGCTCATCAAAAAGAACAAGTTATGAAACAAATTCAATAAGTAATTTAAGCCAATATTACATAACAGGAAAAATAAATAAAAAAGAATATCTAATACTTTTGAATACGGGACAAGAAGAAAATTATATAGCAAAATATCTAGTAAAAAATGAAGAAATAAAAACTGATAATGATATGTGCCCGGACCTACCAAGAAGTTTAATAAATAGTAAAAATATAGCAGAAAAAAATAATAATAGGAGTTAGATAAATAAAAATAGAATTTGAAGTAAAGGAAGAAATGCAAAAAGCAGATATACTACTAGGAATAAAATGGTTAGAACAAGTAAAACCATATAATATAGAACATACACAATTAACCTTAACATATAACAAAGAAAAGTTATTCTTAAGAAGAGCCTTAACATTAAATGAAGATATATGTATTAATGAAGATAGTAGTGGAAGGATATTACAGTAGATATTATACGCCTATGATAGATACAGGAGCAGAAGCTAATTTATGTAGATATAATTGCTTACCAGAAAGTAAATGGGATAAATTAAAAACACCAATAATAGTTAAAGGATTTAATAATGAAGGAAGCTTAATTACTTATAAAGCTAGGAATGTAAAAATACAAGTATGGGATCAGATATTAACAATAGAAAAAATTTATAATTATGAACTAACATCAAAAGATATACTTTTAAGAATGCCGTTCTTAGATAAATTATACCCACATATAATAACTAGAACAGACTGGTGGTTTACAACACCATGTAAACAGAAGGTAAGAGCAAAAAGAGTTAATAATAAAATAAGAAAGAAAACTGATTGGATAAAAGGAAGTGAAAAAATTACATAAAAGTTAGAAAATATAAAAAATACTGAAGATACAATAGAACTAGTAGTATTTTCGATAAATAAAACAGAAATAGCTATATTTTCAATAAATAAAATAGAAATAATTAAGAAAAAATTAGAACAATTATATAGTGAAGATCCATTAAAAGGATGGGAAAAACATAAAACTACTATAAAAATTGAATTAATAGATAAAAATAGCATAATAACCCAGAAACCATTAACATATAATTTTGACGATTTAAAAGAATTTGAAATGCATATAGATGAATTATTAGAAAAACAATATATACAAAAAAGTAATAGTAAACATAATATTCCAGCATTTATAGTAAATAAACACAGTGAACAAAAAAGAGGAAAAAGTAGGATGGTTATTGACTATAGAAATGTAAATGCAAAAACTATAACATATAATTATCCAATACCAAATAAGATATTAAAAATAAGGCAAATACAAGGATATAATTATTTTAGCAAATTCGATTGTAAATCAGGATTTTACCATCTAAAGTTAGAAGAAGAATCTAGAGAATTAACCGCATTTACGGTACCACAAGGATTTTATGAATGGAACGTATTACCATTTGGATATAAAAATGCACCAGGTAGATATCAACATTTTATGGATAGTTATTTTAAACAATTATCTAATTGTATAGTATACATAGATGATATATTATTATATACAAAAACCAAAGAAGAATATTTAAAATTATTGGAACAGTTTACAGATATAATAGAAAAATCGGGAATAAGTCTAAGCGAAAAGAAAGCTGAAATTATGAAAAATCAGATAGAATTTTTAGGAATACAAATAGATAAAAGTGGAGTAAAAATGCAACAACATATAGTACAAAAAATAATAAATTCGAAAGAAGAATTGGATACAAAGAAGAAATTACAATCATTTTCAGGATTAGTAAACCAAGTAAGAGAATATATTCCAAAATTAGCAGAAACTTTAAAACCACTATAGAAAAAATTAAAAAAGGATGTAGAATATAACTATAATGAAGAAGATAAAAAACAAGTTCAAGAAATAAAATTACTTTGTAAAGAATTACCAAAATTACAATTTCCAGATGAAAATAGAAAATTTATATATATAGTAGAAGCAGATGCTAGTGAATATAGTTATGGAGGAGTACTTAAATATCGATATGAAGCAGAAAAAATAGAACACCATTGTAGATACTACTCAGGTACGTTCAATGAGACAGAAATAAAATGGGAAATAAATAGAAAAGAATTATGTTCATTATATAAATCTTTGTTAGCATTTGAGCCATATATTGTATATAACAAATTTATTGTACGAACAGATAATACACAGGTACACTGGTGGTTAACGAAGAAAATACAAAATTCAGTTACAATAAAAGAGATTCGGAGACTAGTCTTGAATATATTAAATTTCACATTTACAATTGAAGTGATCAGTACTAACAAAAATGTTATTGTAGATTACATATCAAGACAAAGCTACACAGACTGAAATAATAGAAGAAGATACTCTAGAAAAAATACTTAACACCCTAACTATGCTTTCAATGAAAGTGGACAGTATGGGTAATGAGATAGAAAAGCTAAAGACTAATGAAGATAAACTGAAGTCTATAGCTACAAATCAGCTAACTCAGCAGTGTACAGAGCTATGTCGATCGGAAGACATTAAAGTTCCAGAGCTAGAAGGAGGCGTTGGGACACTCCATAAAACCCATAACATTTATCAATCTACTTCTGCAGATACAAGCAAAGGAGTTAGACGGCCAAGATACCAGAATATGAATATGAATAAAATATTTGAAAAACCATTTACACCAAAAACACAAAAAGACCACTTGTTCATACCCCCACAAGTTACCACATATCGAGATAGCCTAAACCAAGATAAAAAAGTTTACAACTACACAGCCCAGAAATACATAGAAAATATCTACAGAGTACAAACTTTTCTAAACCATAACCCCAGAGCTACAAACATCAAAGAACCAAACACCAACTATATAACCCAAAAATTACAAGGATATAACAAACTAATTGCACTACCCAAAACTAACCCAAGCCTAGTAAAAACTTGTTTTGACTATGGACTATTAAACACCATATACACCTAAGACAGAGAAGAATTAACAGCTATGGAAGAATTACACAAGATATTCACCACCTACAAAAGGATAACGAAAGGAAATCTATTTTACATAAGTGTTATACTGCACCAGCAGAGATACTATATGACGAAATAAAACCAGTTATACAAGTTGTAAAAATAGGACTAACTAGAGATATGATCATACCAGAAGATATTACACAGCAACCGGAGATACCCAGAATTGAGATACCCGACTTCTACGTAAATAAACGACTTATTGGACTAGCTACGATTATCCAAGAATTAGCAAATAATTATACTAATGGAAACCCAATATGGAGCTATTATTCGAGAGATCATCAAATGATTTACTCTAATTCAAAAGAGCTACGACAAGCAGATATGGAAGATGTCAGACAATGGATAATGACATTACTTAACCCAGAAAAACAATCTACCGCAAGAGCAATTAAAAAAGGATTTATTTCAGATGGACTACTGACAAGATATTGTAAAATAATTGGACACAAATATCCAGATCACCAATGTTCAAGATGTAATGGAGAAGATAACATTATTCCAGAAGTACATCTAGAATAAAAGAAGACAAAATGCCAACTGGAAAGATAAGATAAGAAGCAATAATGGAGATATAGCAGATACGACAACATCAATGGAAGACAAGATATTGGATCATTTATGAAGCATTGTATAGATTTTTTACGTAGAATTGTCAAGATTGTAAATTATGTAGACTTATAGACTTGGACTTTTTTCTTTAGCCTTTAAAGGCTATGTATAGACTTTTTAGGTAACCTATAGTAGCCTTTTTGACTTGTAGGATAACATAAAAGAAAAACGTGTAAAGATATGCTTGTAAAGTTTTTCGTTCTATAAATGAAGGCAACTGAAGGCATTGCAAAGCAAGCCTTCATGCGTTGAAGCAAATACTCTCTCCATTCCACAATAAATATTTTACTCAGTTAATTAAAAAACAGACATATTTCAATGAAAAAAGCTATGGAGGAACAACTTCAGAAATATCAAAACTACCCGAATAGGTATATTTATTTATGATTATGAATAGCTAAATTCATAATTCTCAACAATCATGATATGATAAAATAAATTCATATTAGTTATTTTATAGTAGAATTATTCGAGGAATAATATGTTAAGAAGTTTATTAGCAAAGTGGAAACGGAGAAAGATCCCTAAGAAATATGCCATCCTAAAGGTGAAACCAATGAGGCAAGAAGCCGTGGCGGGGAGTAACCAGAGTAGAGGCGCTGTTTAAGGGAAAAAGTATTCAGATTACCATGTTAATAGTGACCGAAGAACATATTATTTAAGAATAATCTAGTATATAATAATCTAAGATGACCATATTTTGTTATGTACATGGTTGAAGGGAATATTTTGAAAAAAGCAATTTTATGAAAATGAATAATTATTTATCTGATGTGATGGTAGATAAATTTAAAATACTTATTTTGTATGCACTTAAAGATATAAAAGTAGCAGATATAAGAAAAATAATATTAGAAAAAGCATTTGGTGAATATTACATGACTAGAGTAAATTATATACCATACCTACCTAACTACTCTTACAAATACTTACCATGACAAATTACATAGAATTTTTAGGAAAAAATATGAGAAACATGCAGATACTAGAAAAACAAATGAAAATAAATATAGACAAATACATGGAAAATAAAGATATAAAATATATAGAATTTCTTAATATGCAAAAATTACTAAGACTAAAACAAACAACTACAAAATATTATAGTAAAATCAATTTTAAAAGATAGATCACCTAGATTATCTTAAAGTTTTAATCTTATATATACTTAAAGATATAGAAATAATAGATATTAAGAAAATAATATTAGAAAAAGTAATAGACTGTGAAATTGAAACCATAAATTGTCTAGAACAGTTATACGAAGAAATTTATCCAGAAAGATATTATTCAGATTAAGAGATGTTAGAGTATATTAGAAAAACTAGAGAAAATCAAGATAATCTAAATAATGAAATTAATTATAGAAACCGAATTAGAAAAATAATGGAAAATCTAAAAGAAAAATTAATATGGATAGAAGAAACCTTAGAAAATTTAGAAAAAAGCACATGTGATAGTTTATATAATTTAAAAAACTCACTACGAGAAGAACAACACAAGATAATAAATAACATTAAAAATTTAGAATTAGATATACATTACAGTACAGTCAAGATAAATTATTATACAGAAATTTGTAACTCTGCAATTACTACAGGATAAAATAATAAACCAAACAAATTAATGAATACATCTTACAAAAAAAGTAAATCATTAAAAGATATTGAAACAAAATTTAAGAAATATCCACGTACAAAGGAAAATAGATTCACTAGATACCTAATAAATCTATTTCATACGTCAGATATCCGCACCCCCATCCCAATAAGTTGACCGACATTTATTTACCACCTGTAAACTACAATAAAACAATAGGTAAAAGAGATATCAAAACAATACAATTAAACTTAGTTTTACATAAAAAAAATCCTCAAAGTTGATCATCATTCATCTACGACATGTAAACTACCACAAAATAATAAACTAATAGAGATATTAAGATAATACAATTTAACCTAAATTTACCAAAAAAATTTCGAAAAGCTTATCGACATTCATGTATTATCTGTAAACTAAAATAAAATAATAAGATAATAAAAATATCAAAACAATACAATTAAACCTAACCTTTACCCAAGAGATTCTTTAAAGACAACTGACATTCATCTACGACCTATAACCTACAACAAAATAATATAACAGTGATCACAAAGCTTCGATTTTGGTAGAAATAATTCTTGTGTGAGTGAAAATTTTGACCCTAAAGAATGAGATATAGATACACAACTCAAATTTTTCAATATCATTTAAAAGAAATTAATTTTTAAATATTCATAATTTTCATGGCGAAACTCGCTTTATTACCGTAACACATCCCATAAATCACAAGAAAAAAATAGAGATTGCTCGGAGGTGCAACAAATTCAACTTCCTCCTATCTCTTTCTACAATAACATAAAAAATAAAAATATAAATCTTACATAATCTCTTTTTTACTAGAAAACTCCGACAGACCAAAGATTTTGATCAGATGGCTTAAATGAGCACCAACCAATTTCTTGTCTAGTTTAACGTGCATCTCATGAATATTTATAGAAGTATTTATTTAATAGAGTCCTATTTTAGGAGTATTTTTCTAATTAATCAGTATAGAAAAATGTTAATTGATGCTCCTTTCATAAATTTTAGGAGTCCCATATATTTTAGGAGTCTAGTTAATATAATAAAAAATAATTAAATAATAAATTAAATAAAATACTGAAAAGATAGTTTTGTCTAAAATAGAGTCTTTTAATGAAAGATAAACAGTTCAAATCACTTTTCTAGGGGTCTTCACACTTTTAGTGAATTATAGATATAGATATAGATGTAGATACTATCTAGTCTTCTTCTAAAAGTTGAGATGATTGAAATTAATGATCACAAGAGTTTAGACACTCTAATTAGTATTTACATATATCCTAATTCTATGAGCTTTTGGTTTTCAATAGGAAACTATTTCTTTTCCCATGGTTCTTTATTTTTATCTAAAGAGAGAGCATTTTAGATGGCTATACATCTTGAACATATTAATGTTATTGAGGTTATTCTTGATAAATTTAAGAAAAATTTGATACATTTTATATATTTTTCATTTAAGACCACAAAATTGTAAAGTCTTCATTATTTTATTGTAACAATCCTTTTCATCTTTATAGGTTGTGTAGCATGTGAAAATATGGGTTAAGATTTTCCTCAAATAAAAACCTTGAAATCTCATGCTAGGTCAGATTTGAATGAATTTTTGGTGTTATGTGGTGTGGACAATTCTAGTGATTGATAGTGCGACGTTTCATAGATTTGAAATAATATTGAGCTAGCCAAGAGGTTTAGTAATCCATAAAAACTTTTGGAATAGAAGTATTATTTGTAGAACTTCAATTATGGTGTTTGACGCGTAGGGTTTATTTGTAATGTCAAATTTGAGGGAGTGTGTT
Organism: Capsicum annuum; assembly: GCF_002878395.1. Taxonomy (NCBI): domain Eukaryota; kingdom Viridiplantae; phylum Streptophyta; class Magnoliopsida; order Solanales; family Solanaceae; genus Capsicum; species Capsicum annuum. Next base: position 67,319 of record NW_025834755.1, read on the forward strand.
GTGAAATACACCAGACCTAGAAGCTCCTCTACGTTTATACCTTAATGTTGTTATGGCAGGATTGAGGGCCATTGCACCAGTACTATTATAACCAGATATGGGTTGCTGCAGTGGTAGCCTTAATTATGATGGGCCCCTATAGCTGACCAATCCTACTATAGTGGAATTAGGCTGCTACAATGTGATCAACTCATAAAATATAGTTTTAAGTCTAAAATGTACTTTTCATTTTAAAATATCCAGAGGTTTAATTAGGGAAAAGAGGTGATTCCTGGTGCTTTTGATCAATTTTTATCATCAAATTAAGATAATTCCACCCTTCTAACGTGATTTATTTTTTTAATTCTAGAAATTATTAGAATCTATTTATGGTGGGATTATGGAGTTTAACCCTAGGTTATATGATCTGGTGTAAATTGGTATTTGGTAGTTTACAATCGCTTGGTAATGACTCTAGGTTGTTGAATTAAAATTCCTAGAGTAGAATTATTCCATTAATCCTAATTGTGGGTAAAACCTTAGGGTTAGGGTAATATCACCTAGAATTACTTATAGATTGTAAACCAACCTTCCTAGCATGAATACTTCTTAAAAGTGGGTTTGAATTCCTAAAGTGATTCCACGAGGAGTAGACGTTAAACTACTTTTACAATTACTTTCTTATAGATGTTGAATTTCAGAAACATGAATAAAGAGGTAAGCCTCGAGATAGCATGTTCCAACGATAAATTAATGAAGTCTTCATCAAAATTTCTAGAACTAAGCCTAGGATTTAAGATCCATTCACTCTAAGTCGTAGCTTGACACCTTGATAGGCTAAGCTTAATAAAATAGTGGATTGAGGTTAGAAAACATAATTGTGATATAGATTGATGGGATATTTCATATTTACAACCGCGGGCATGGTATTTTGTTGGATAAACTACAAAAATTAAGGTAAATATGATTAAATTTGACGTAATATAAGTGATTTTGTACACTTTTTATTGATTGCTATGTATTTATGTTCTATCTGTGTCAATTATTCAAGACAATATGTTAGTGTTATGGGCAAGTGATTATAGAAATATGTGAGTTAAAACCAACTAATTGTGGTAATAGTGATAGGTTGGAAGTTGTAGAGTAAATTGGGTTTCTGTTAACTTTGTGTGATTCACGGTAGAAGAATAACCATGAAAGGTTGAGAATTTAATGGAGCAAAAGTTAGGAATTGATGGTAATTGGATGAATGATCTCTCTCTCTCTCTCGCACACACACATACATATATATACACATAGATAAATATAAATTGGATTTCTGTTAACTTTGTGTGATTCACGATAGAGGAATAAGCATGAAAGGTTGAGAATTTAATGGAGCCATAGTTAAGAATTGATGGTAATTGGATGAAAGATATCTCTCTCTCTCTCTCACACTCTCTCTCTCTCACACACACACACATATATAATTGGATTTTAGAGTCAATTGATTGTATGAGTTATCTTAAATGACTGTCTATGACTGGCCTCCGAGCATACTTGTTATCAATAAATTATTGTTGATAATGTTTAAATTAATGAGCTATTGATTGTTCTTGGGACTTGTTTGTAAATGATTAAATAATAACTCATAATTATTATGCAAGGGTTTTAATAATGAGCTTGCTTGATAAATTGTTCTTGTGATTGTTCACTATTTTATATTGTGAAGTAATCAATGTTGTATGCATGGTCTATTATTGTATTGGTGGACTACGGTGTTCTAAGGGTGGGGATATTGGAATAAGGGTAGAAAGATACAAGGATGTCTATTGTGTGTTGGTATAAATACAGAGCTCGTTCCCTGTAGGTCATGGCTAGTGGAAAATCATAAGTCCCATAGCATGTGTGTACACTAAGGTCGGAGAGTTTGAAGGTTCAGTTAGTGGAATGGGTCATTTAATATTACGTTTGAATTCTTGTATGGTTTGGTTATTTGATATTACATTTGGATCCTAATGTAATCTATTATTTGATATTAAATTTGGTTCCTTATGTGGACAGATTATCTGCTGTTATACTTGGGCTCCTAGTGTGGGTAGGTTATCTGCTATCATTCTTAGGTTCCTCGTATGGGACGACGATGTTGATATTATATTTGAGTTTCTTGTGTGGACTGACCTTTGAGTATTTTTCAAATAATAAAGTCTTAAATGAATAAAATAGTAAAGCCGTGTTGGGAATAATTACCGTTGCTTGATAATGGTGAATTGAACATGAATCACCTAATTGAGGTTAATGCGATCTGAGTGATTTGAATAAAATTTAATTGTCTTGATGTAGATTTATGTCACAACCCAAAAACTCAGGTCACGATGACACCCGCTTTACCTTACCAGTAGGTAAGCAAAAACCATAACCCATAATAATGAATATGAGCTAATAGGTGGAATAGAAAGATATAGTGATAAAATAGTAATTTAAAGTGTCTTAAGGGGTAATATACAAGCATGGTATAACCAAAAAGAGGAAAGTGGCAAAATAGACAAAAATGAATCCACTAAGAGCTGGTAAGGCCAGTACAAGAGCCATTACTTGACAAGTGCAATAATATACAAGTAGTCTATGAAGATACAAAATAAGACTAATACTTGAAAAGAAGGAGATGAATTAGCTCTAGAGGATGAAAGCTCACCTAAATATCTAATCAACAAACCTGCTCGAAGTCAGCGTTAGCAACAATGACTCGTACTAGGATTTTTATCAGGGAAAAAGATAAAGAAGTGTAGTGTAAGTACCAAAACACGGGGTACTTAATAGGCATCATAGACTGAATGAGCTCAAATAAATTAAAAATATAATAGTGCAAATCTATACAAAAAGGGACAATAAAAGAGGGTCAAAATAGAAATAATAATATATGCTAAACAGAAGTGATAATCATAAGTAAATAACTTAAGAGAAAAAAATAAATACCTAGCTATAACCTAATTTGAACCCCATGAGCCTAGAAGGTACGCAATAAGAACAAAACCCAACTGATCCCCCATAAGCACAATGGGTGAAAACAAGTAGTACTACTAGTATCAAACTAAGTACAATAGTAATAGATGTAAAAACAAGCCAAGATATATGATAAGTATACCAGATATTTTTCGTCCAACCATATCCGTAAATCATACCAGACTTAGAATGGATTTCGAATTGAGATTAATAATAATAAATTTCATACTCAAACCAAAACTAATAAAAAATGGTTAATAATATCAGGCATCAAACTCAAATAAAAACTAATAGATAATAGTCAATAATACTAGGTGTCTAACTCGAACTGAAACTAAATGTGCAACAAGTAGTAATAATTCAATGTTCTGATTTAACCAATCCAACTAGTCCTTTTTCCATTTAAGGAGACCAAATTTCTTTAAAGATATGCAAATTTCTATTTATTAAGTGAAAAACCACGACTTGAGGACAAAAAGATAACATACCAAGGATACCAAAGCTAACGAACATAATGTAGCGATCAAGCCAGCCCAATCCTAATAACCAGTCTCTCAAAGCAACTTTTATAACCATTAATATCTAAAAAAAGGTGCTATCCTAAAGTAACCTATTTTAAAAAGTGCAATAAAGCTAACTACAAGTCCCCCAAACCCAACCTAAGGCAAACGACTACCCAAAGCTAGGCTAAGATTTCTAAATTCCAACCCAAAGGTGTCGAGTAAGCTAAAATAAGTTCAAAAGGAGAAACAACTACCATTTTAAGGGAAATAAGGCTGAAATTTGTCCTAAAGCCCCTAACCGGCTAAAATGATCTAGAATCTCCTAAACAACTATCCGAGGCATAAATACCCACTAATAATTAGCACAATCCACACTAAGGCCATTAAAGAGCAAAGTCCAAATAAAGGTAACCCTAGGCTATCCAAATGCTGCCGAAAGCACTCAAAATTCTCTTCATCAGAGAGTTTACCTTTCGAGAAGTGCTCAACTGCTTCCACTCTATCAAAAATAATAATCTTTGCAACAAGAGGAGAACAATGATACCCATACTGCAAATTTATATTGCGAGTCAAAATTTGAGCTAAAATTATCCATGTGCCCCACTTGTGAAAGTCAAAAATTAAATCTACAACTATGTCCCTCGGGGAACAATTAGCTTGTGATTAAAAATTGAGCACCAGAGCACTAATTATGCCCCAAAATAGCCCTAATGTCAAGGTTAATATAGAAGAAATTTCAAGAAATTAATCAGAGAGTGTAAAACTTGTTTTATGGTGATTTTTGTGAATTATTTATTTTCGTGTGAGATGACTATTTTACCCCTTCTCGTGGTTTGTTTTTGCTATTTCTAGGATATGAGGATGATTGGCTTAGTTTCTAATGCATTTTAGAGTGATATATGTGAGTTTGTGGTTTTTGGTGGTTAAGAAGATGTTATAGTTGACTTCAATCAACATTTATTGTTTTGTCCATCAATGAAAAAATAGATTGTACCTGGAGATCCAGAACATAGGTTTTATATTGGTAACAAATTTATTATGATTTTATGACTTTTGTATCTCATTTCGACCCTCAGTTTAAAAAGTTGTGAAATTGGATTTTGGGGGTTAATTTTGTGAAAATGACATTTTTTGAAAATGTAATACCCTCTATTGAGTTTGGAGCTTCAAATTTAGTCTAGTACCATAGTTTATTTTTATTCTAGGGATTTTAGATGAATCCTGAGGGGTCCGTAGAGACTTAGAATTCTCTTAGTCTCAAGCTGATACATCGCTTAGTCACTTAAGCAGCTTGGCTTGACGGTCAAAGTGTAGCTTAAGTGAAGACTAGCTTGCTTAAGCAATTATCTCTTAAGCATCAGCTGAGTCTCTTATGCGACACTTGCGAACCAGGTGGGTATCGCAAAAGCAACACCTTGTGGCTTAGGCGATATCTGCTTAAGTGACTCGGTATTCGCTTAGGTGATGCCTGGGTATAGTTATACCCTTTTCTTAATGTTTCATATTTTTGACACTTAGAGCTTGGTGTTCCAAGTTTTAAGAAATTTCTTCAATTTTCATGCTTGGGTAAGCTCTCAATCCCTATTTTAATTATTTTCTTTGATTCTTGTCATTTAAATCTTGTTATAACTCAGATTCAAAAGTAGAATTTGGAGATTTTGACCCGAAAGGCCTAAATTAGTAATTCTTTGGTTCAAACCCTAATTTTAACCCATTTTCACATGGGTTTTCTTCTATGTCTTCCTTTAATCACGGGTAATATATTTTTGGGCTAAAATTCTAGTTTTACCCTTCCTTTACAAAAACTCAATTCGAGTGTCCATTTTGACTATGATGTAAATGGGCAATATGAGTATCGTCAGCTTCTTGTTGACACATAGATTCTATTTGTATATTTTAGTTGATTTTTGATCTTTTTGTGAGGAGAAAACTCCATGTTGAAGGCTTGTTGGACTAGTTTTTGGAACTTTAGATAGGTTATGGTTTAAATTTATTCAAACTGGGATAGGTAGTTAATATTGGTATAAAATCATGTTATGGGTGTGGGAACTAATCATGAAAATTACTTTATTATCGTTGTGTGCCTGTGTGAGGGCCTATGTTGTTGATATTTGGTGGTTTCTAGATATTGATGTGTGATCGTGTGAGGTCTTATATGATGTTATTAGTCTGGTAATTATATAACTGATTGTTTTCTTTGTGGAAAATATCTTATGTAGTTTATGTGATATCAAATGAAATATATTTGGTATATCTTACTCTATTGGTTTATCGACTATATTGGGTTCATGGATGGTTGGCATATTGAGTGAATTTTCGCTCACATAGTTAGTATATTGGTTGGATTTGGAAATTTTCATTTTGGTTGGTTGTGAGCATTACATCCTCATATCATATACATTCATGAGACATTGATGCCACCACAGAAATATTGGGTTTTTTTGATAGAAAATATGACATCTTTAAAAATCATCTATCGATGTATGTGCCGAAGAGAAGTTATGGATATTAGATTGGTATTAGATATTGAATTGTATATGGGTTGATGAACCCCACTTGGGTCCTACGTCGAAAGCACAACTTAGTAGAGGTATACGGAGGTTATGTAATAACCTCCTGTTTCACATTATCATCATCATCATCTTCACTGTATTTCATACAATGTGTACATTCTATATTGTCTTTTCATTCTTGATGTGATATCTATCTATTTTTGCTTCTTTCTTGTGCTTGTATTTTGGTATATGTGTATATTGTTGAAATATTAGTGGAGACGGTGTGGGTTACTGTTAGAGACATATTTTGATTGCTAGTGAAGTACCCATAATGTATATTTAATATGCTTTATTTTCTACTTTGTTCAGTCGATCTATAATACCTACTGAGTACAAGTGGACTATACTCATCCCTACCATGCTCTTTTGGTGGAGATCCAGGTACGAGTGTGCTTGCGGGAGGTGCTTGGAGTATTTTTGAAGTAGCAGTCGGTCTATGCTTCTAGAGTTGATCCACTACCTCTTCTTATCTAGTTCATGTCTTGTTTTGTATTGAATTCAGATACAAATTATGTTCCTTTGGTACTATCAGTTGTATATTTTGATTTTGAGATGTACTTATTTGGTTATTACATTGTGACATTGAATTTTGGGAGATTTATAGCATCTTTGTTATGAATTTTCCTGCTATTATGTTATACGTGTGGTTCGACTTTGCTCTTGGAGCCTTACCTTGGGTTTTGGTATTGTTTTCTCTTTTTATATCAATTTGAGTGATAATATTACTTGTCAAGGCTTGTCGTGACAAGTGCCATCATGACCTTTGGTTTTTGGGTCGTGACAGAGAAATAACCAAAAACTTACAAAGAAATTGATGGGAAAAGAAAATCTCAATGTCCCCTATTTAATCCCAGCTTCAATTCAATATTAGCACTCTATCTTTGAGCTCCCATCTATAAATAATGGTGTCAGACATATGAAAAATGAAGCTAAACAATGAAGGGAGAACTTTTATACTGTAGGGGTTCCTTTATCACGATCGACAGATCCCACTGATAGGACCATCGTCATCGCAGTGGCCTAGCTGCACAATCATGATGAATAAGATGGATTGTTCCTACAACCCTCCTTTATTGCTGTAACATTCCTTAGTATCTTGATTGAAATGATCAAGGCACACAAACCCTCACGATCGCAATAGTCCTCATTGATATAGTGATGAAAGACCAGGGCTTGCACTAGGTGCTGATGCACCAACAACTTTGGCTAAGTTGTAAAACTTCTGGAAGGGTCCTCAATATTTGTTTGGATTCCCATAAATGCAAAAGAACTATGCTACCCTATCAAATTCAGCATTCCATACTTTGTAGAGGTAATGTTGTCAAAAAGTTGGTCCCACACCAGAAGTTTAACTTTTACCAATTTCTAATTAATAGCAAAAACAAGCCCAAAAGACTCGCGACTCCAACCAAGGGTCCTATTAGCGTAAAATCAACATTTCAGATCTAACAATACTATTGAAATTGTAATCTGATGCCAGTTACATAACTTTTAGACCAAGACATATTTTTTAATGTTAGCACCTCCAAAATAAGGAAGCTTGTATAAAAACTAAATGAACTGCCTGAGAATAAAATTGTCAGTCCCATCAAGTTATAAAGGACTTGGGGAAGCTATAAGAGAGCTTTAAATGTAGAAAAAGCATGAAAAAGTATAAAAATGACCTGGAGAGAAATTACAACACCTACTATATAAGGACTTTCATCTACAAAAATAATGAGTTAGAATGTACCTGAATTCTCAATCTGGCAAAGATACTGAGTTTGTATGTCATGCTTAGTCTCCCAGGTAGCCTTCTCAACTGGACAACGTATCAACTGTACTTTTACCCTCTGAATTTCTCTAGAGCACAACTATCTAACATCTTTGTCTAGAACAGAAACTGGCTCCTCCTCGAAGGTCAACTATTATCCATTTGAACCGAGTCCTAATGGATCCTATAAGACATTTGGAATGTAGCACTGAAGCCTCGATACATGAAAAATTTGGTGAATAGCGATAAAGGTTGGAGGAAAGGCTAATTCATAAGCTATCTCCCCAACTCATTGAAGAATCTCAAATGGCCTGATATAACTGGGGATAAGCTTGCCTTTTTCCCAAAACTCATCACACCATTCATAGGTGACACTCAAAGGAAAACTTGATCACAAACTCTATACCTCAAGGAATGAAGCCTACTATTATCATAACTCTTATGCCTACTTTGACCTGATCTAAGCCTATACTAAATAACCCAAACCCAATCTAATAACTCAAAGAAAATCAATACATTGAGGCCTAACCTCTAAATTCTCAATCCAACCAATAGAAGATTAAAAACACCAACCATATAATTCCACAAATAGTGCCATCTAATACTTGAATGGTAGCTATTATTGTAGGTGATGTGCTATAGAAATATAGCACTCTCGATGCTTAAAACTATGAAAATATGCAAGTTTCTTAGGTTGTTTTGTTATATATGATGTGTTTTGGATATACTTTACAAAAAACTAGGTTTTGGATGATAAGTTCATGAAAAAGGTGAAAAATGGTGTTTTTGGCTATTTAATTGATCAATTTGGAATATTCGTGATACTTTCTGGATTGTTCGTAACCAACTCATGCAATTAAAGTTGAAGAAATTGAAGTTTGGTTCCAAGGATTGGAAGGCCCTGCACTTTCTAAGTCTACATGTGGACCATAAGTAGCACTTGTTGTTGGTATGTGATAAAGGTAACTGCAGGAATTGAAGAGTTGAAGATCCAGAGAGTAAAAGAGTTGAAAAAGTGATGCCCGACGCTTTCTAAGTCAACTTACGAACTGCATGTAGCACCTATGGATCTCAAGTGGGCAAAGCAAGTGCAAGAGGACCAAAATCCCGAGAGATAGGCTATAGGATTTGTACTTACAGCCTCACTTGTGCCCACCCTACAGACTGTAAGTACCACTTGTGCCCAAGGGCAGACCGCAAGTGTAGGGCGCAAGTGGCCACCGACTTATCTTTTCCTTTTTCGTTTAGGATTTGATTTTAGGGTTTCCTTATGTACTATAAATACCCTTTGTGTGTTTTTTTTAGCTAAGGTGACACACATTTGATATACTCAAACATATTTTGATTACAAGATTAGATTTTGATCATGGTATTCTCTTGTACAGTTGTGGGTTTTCTAATTCTTATTATTGTGATTTTATCTATGATTTCGATCATGAATGTTATTGATTATTTCACAAGAATGAGCGGCTAAAAACCCATATCTAGGGTTGTGGAAACCCTGGCAGATTGACAAAGTAGGGGAAGTGCTATTTTTGTTCTGAACCGATACCCATGCATGTATTGCTTTATCTTCACTATAATAGTTTTCTTAATGGGTGCACACGTTAGATCCCGCCTAGATTATCGCTACTTACTCCAAAAGAGGAGTAGTGACTAGAAAAAGATAAAAACAATAGTAATTTAGAGTTTAGCTGTCGATCCACGCTTCTAGGTTTTATCTTAGTAAGATGGTTAGATTTCATCTAATAACTAGAGACTCAAAAGGTAATATTTTACTGGGATCAGGATAAGGGTTAGTAAGGTGACAACCTGAGACTTAAAAAGTAAACGGTGAAATCCTTCTGCTCATCCAAAAGATTGTAGAAGGTACATCACTTATTGATTTTGCATGCAAGGTATCGGGTTGGTTTAACAATGAATGATAATCCTACAAAGTTGAGAAGACAGGGGAAAACAATCCTAGTGTTCAATCATGACTGATTACAACCAAAGTTGATACATGCCACTTGTTCGATACTGTTACTCAAAACCTACCATTTACTTTTCCAGTTCTGCCCGTTGATTACAATAATTGAGAGCCACGATTCCATGTATTACATTGGGATTCGACCCTAACCTTTGTTTGGTTACTATACTTGGCAGTGATCGTATCATTTTTTGAGATGAGGTTAGCTTGGACGTCACCAAATTTTGGCACCGTTGCTGAGGAATTCAGTATTGATTTGCGATTTGAAGTTATTTTGGTTTTTGGGATTTTCATTTTATTCTTAGTTGGGCATACATTGGTTTATTCCTAGCACATAGAGTAGAGGAAATCCTTTTCTCCCAGTAAATCTGAATCCATAGAGGATCCTACAAACACCTAGTAGGATGGTGGAATAGAAAAAAATGATAATCCTAAAGGGGTTCGTGTTGTTGTACCTCCCCATCCCCCAAAGAAGTACAAGATATTATTAATTGAAAAACCAGACAACTTTTAGCTCAAGCTGAGAACGAGAGGATGGAAATGGAAGAAAGTTAGCGAGCAGCTCAGGAGGTAGAGCTAACTGAGTAGAGATAAGAAGAAGACCCCTGAGCAGCACTTGGAGGAAATCAGAATAGAGCGAGAGGTGTCCGTGTTCAACTAATCCCAACATATTAGAATGTGCAACTATATAAAGATGATGAAGAAGATATAGGATATGTTGAGCCGGTAGAAGAATAATGGGTCCAGTCTCTACTCAGAAATCTAGGATACGTTGAGCCGGTAGAAGATCTCTACTCAGAAATCTAGGATACGTTTAGCTCAAAATTAAAACCTTGCCAATTTCATTGGGATCTGCAGTTTGTACACAAATCCAGGGGTGAATCAGGAAACACTTAGATTAAGGATGTCCCCCTTCTTACGTACAGGAGAAACATCTTTATGGTTAGGGAAACTCCCAAGAGACTCTATCTCTACATGGAATGAGTGGTGCAAGCAATTACTGAACCGATTCTTTCTTCCATCCAGGATGTTGCAGCTTAAGGACAAGATTTATAAGTTTAGGCATTTGAAGTTGGAATCAATATATGAGGTATGGTTTAGGCTCAAGAAGAAGCTGATTATGGTGCCCAACCATCGGATGTCAGGAATGAGCGTATTGAAGATATTTTATCGAGCCTTGACCAGAACACGACCCAACCTGAGGCCTTGTTGTAATGGGCATCTCGAGTCCGGCCGAGATCGAGGACCACCCCCTGTTACCCAACACAACCACCATTAGCATACCTTGAGTCGACTAAATACCAAACAAATAGCAAGATAGCATAAATGGAAAAAGAACTGGCTTTGGGATAGGTCTATTTCTAGACTGACCCTACAAAGTCATCCCATCCCACCAAACCGTACAAACCAAATCAAACCATTCCAAAGGCCATAAACCAGGCCATAACCAAATAAGTTCCAAAACATAATATAATTAATCCCAAAATAAAATACAATGGAACAGTGAGAAATTATGTCCAATGATGTCAACCCACCAGCTTAGCATGCATTTAAAACCTTTACCTGGGCTATGTAGCTTTACCATCCTAATCCACCCACGGGCTATATGGGTTTAGCTTACCCTGATGAAAGGGCCCTAGTGCATGTAGCCTCATGACCATGGAAGAAAACTTGGGATGACTAGTACATCCCCCAAATTATAGTGTGACATCATGGACACTGTCACCATGACCAACTTCATATCGACAAATATGAGTTTCCAGTTTTGGTCCCCCGGGACCTCTACCTTCCACGACTTTGCTACACATACCGCCATTATTTCCCAATTAAAAACATTACCAAAAAACCAAAATATCCATTAACCATTTATTAACTAAGGCCATTTAATGGTGGTATCATCATACCGACCATACTTGCAAGTACTGACCATAGCCAACAATATATAGGTTTAAGGGGACTTCTAAGGACCTTTCCATTTACCATATTAAACCTCTTGGGGATTCCATGTACCCCACAAGCATACACATTTAGACATTTACCTTTACAAGCCATTTAAACCATGCATAATTTCTTCACCAAGTTTTAAAATAAGAAAGAGTTCCCTTAAAAGTACTCAATGCAATGAAAACATCATTATAGACATTTTATCAAACACATTGGGGGCATAATCTAACAGAAACCACTTACAATTACCAATAAACCATTCCCAAGAAATCCAATTATCCAAAACCGCCGTTAATTCACATAAAGCATAATTAAAACATGAAAACCAAACCAACCATTTAATATCAAAACCCCCAATTCATATTTGAAAACCAAAAATCATACCATCAATGAAGTCATGAAGACATTCATAAAAACCTTGCTTTTTGATAGAATTAACAATGAGGGAAGAGAACATGCCTTAAACCAAGATGGTGATGGAAAGAAATCACTAAGACAAGCCTCAAATTAATCCTCTAGTTGAAACCCTAGCTTCCCTTGACCAAAAGCTTTTGAGAGAATTATTGAGTGTTTTAGAAGAGTTTCTAAGTGTTAATGAATGGAATAATAGGGTAAATAAACTCATAAATAGGTTAGAAGTTATAGGACCATGTTAGGATAAGTGGGGGAAATGTCTAGAATACCTCCACTTAAGTTGCACAAAATCCCATCCCAGGGGTACGACTGACCCTCATGAGTCGTACCCTCAAATACGATTGGTACCCTCTACTCGTATCCTAACCTCAGCCTTTGGATCCAACACTATCCAATATATGAATCATCTAACCAAGTCGTATCCAAAGCATACGATCCTTACTCCTCATCCGTACCCCCTGGTAAATTAATCCTAAGAAAGATTTAGGCACTATCCACCATACGAGTCCTGGATACGACTCGTACCCTAGCTTATGACTCACGATGAGCCACTCATACTCAGATCCAACCTAAGTTACCAAGTCTAAGATTAAGTCAAGGAACCAAACAATTCATAACCACCAATATAACTCATGCCCCTATGTCGTATCTATTCCAGTAACCAAAATCCACCCCATATACCAATGCTGGTCAACATACGATAGGACCATAACATTCGTACCCCATCATACAACTCATACCCATGAGTCGTATGGGGTCCAGAGACCAGAATTGTAGAAAATTTTTAAGGGCCAAAACTGAGGGTGTTATAGTCTCCCATACTAGGAACATTCGTCCTCGAATGACGGACAAGGTAGGGGTAACCACACACGCACGAGTCATTTGCATTATTAAATATATTCCCAATCTTTAACAAAGTTTGAAAACAAAGAGGCAAAGATATTAATCTTTCCTTTAACAAACTTAAAAAATAAAGATGTGTTAAAGACACATACCTTTCGCCATAGTAGAAAATAAATGCGGATACTTAGACTTCATGTCCTCCTCCACTTCTCATGTAGATTTTTCCACCCTATGGTTCTGCCATAGTATCTTAACCGAAGCCACATCCTTGGTCTACAACCAAAAAACCTGCCTATCCAAGATCTCAATCGGGATTTCCTCATAAGATAGAGAATCCGTGATACCCAATCCTTCCAAATGAATAATCAAGGAGGGATCACCAATACACTTCCTCAACATGGAAACATGAAAGACCGAATGAACCAATCTCAAGCTAGAAGGAATCTCCAGCTTATGAGCAATATCACCAACTCTCTACAAAATATAATAAGGACCAACATATCGGGGAATGAGCTTATCCTTCTCACAAAACCGCATTACTCCCTTCATGGGAGATACCTTGAGGAAAACCTTATCCCTAACCTTAAACTGCAAGTCTCTACGCCTAATATCCGCATAGGACTTTTGGCAAATTTGGGAAGCCTGAAGCCTATCTCGAATCACCTTCACCTTCTCCATAGCCTGGTAAACCAAGTCGAGACCAAACATGCCCTCCTCTTCAAATAAACCAAAATGTTATCAATAAACACAATAATGAAGAGATACAAATACTAACGAAAAACCCTATTCATTAGATACATAAATATTGCCGGAGCATTAGTCAACCCAAATGTCGTTAGCAAAAACTCAAAGTGCCTATATCGAGTACAAAAAGCCGTCTTAAGAATATCCACCTCCCTAATCATTAGCTAATGGTACTCGGACTGAATATCTATCTTAGAAAAGAACTTGGCACCTTGCAACTGATAAAACAGATCATCTATTATTGGAAAGGACACTTGTTCTTGGACGTCACCTTGTTCAACTGCCTATAGCAATGCACATCCAAAGAAAACCATCCTTTTTGCGTACAAACAACATTGGTGCACCCCATGGAGATACAATAGGATGAATAAACATATTATCCAGAAGATCCTTAAGTTGCTCCTTGAGTTTCCTCAACTCAGGTGGAGCCATTCTATACGGAGGAATAGAAATTGGAAGAGTGTCTAGAACTAGATCAATACCAAACTCTATTTCCCTATCTGGAGGGACACTAGGAAGATCATTCAAAAAGACCTCTGGAAACTCATTAACTGCTAGAACTGAATGGAAAGAAGGACCTTCTGAGTTAGAATCTTTAACCCAAACTATGTGATAAAGGCAACCTTTAGAGATTAACTTCCGAGTTCTAAGATAAGAAATAAGTCTCCCCTAGGAGCTACGGAACCACCCTCATATTCTATAACCAATTCACCAGGGAACCTAAATGTAACCCTACAAGTTTGACAATCCAAGGAAGCATAACAAGAATGCAACCTATCCATACCCAGAATGATATCAAAATTCACTATATCCAATCAAATAGATCCACCAGGGAATACTTTCCACCAAAAAAACTCACACCTCCTATAGACCCTCTTAGCCATAACCGAGTAAACTACTGGGTTAGTAATAGAAAAAGGATCTAAAATAACTTCTGAATCAAAACTAGAAGATACAACCACCAAGGAGTTACATAGGAGAGAGTGGAATCCAGACTAAGCAAACAATATACATCACGAGAGAAAAGATATAACATACCAATAACGACATCAGGTGATGCCTCAAATTCCTGTTGAGATGCGAAAGCATACAAGCTATTCTGACCAACACTAGAACTAGGAGCAGTAATAGAAGTAGATGTAATACCACCAAGTGTTGGAGTAGAATATGAAGCCACATGAATCTTATTCACCCATGTAGCAACCTTATTAATCGGATAATTCTTGAGCCAAATGTCTACCGATCCACACTTGAAGCATTTGTTCCTTCCTTCATCACAATAACCCTGATGAGGACAACCAAAGAACCAATAAAAAGCACATGAAAAAACTGACTGACCTCCGCTTGCCTGAGATTGGGCACCCTATGCCTACAAATTGTCACTACCTTGATGACGCTTATCGCCGGATTGGTAAGAAGAACTAGCAAAATAAAAGAAAATAGAACTCCCCCATTTCTTTTTCTGCCATTTGCCACCATCCTGACCACTCTGAGACTGAGCACCTCTCTGGTCAGAAAATATGCCCCTCTTACTCTGTTGATCCCTAAACTCTGCCTATTTTTTTTTCTCATCCTCTACCTGTTATATATGAACAATCAACCTAGAGATGACTATATCCTTGAATAGGCAGGAAGTCCTGCTCTCTAAAATCAAATCCCAATTTAACCTAGAAGCGAACTTCCTCATTCTTTCTCACATGTCAGCCACTAAATCTGAAGCATACCTTGAAAACTGATGAAACTTTAAGGCATATTCCTTGACAGACATCCTCTCCTGCATGAGGTTCATAAACTCCTCTACCATTGCTTCCCTCAGCTCTTGGGGAAAGAAACGATCTAAGAAAGCCTTAGGAAAATCATCTCACAAGACTGATTCTTCCATATTACCCCTATCCCTAACCCAATCTTTATACCACTAATTTGCAACCTCTTTGAGCTGATAAGCTGCAAAGTTTACCCCCTCTACATTGTTAGCCTGGATCACTCAAAATATCTTTTCCATTTCATCCAAGAAGACCTATGGATACTCTTCTACCTTAACTTCAGAAAAAAAAGGGAGAACCCATTTTCATAAATTAGCCTACCTTTGTGGCCTCAGTAGACAAAGCACTAATCGCACCCCGCTCAGCCTGAGTAGTGGCCTTCTGAGAAATAACATGAATAGACTGATAGAATTTCACATTAGTCACCTCACCTTAAGGAGGATTAGTAGCAATGGGTGGAACTCCACAACTATTAGGCATAGGACCATGAGATCAAAGATAAGCCATAGAAGTAGGGTGAACCTCTTTAGTATTACCCCTACATGGGATAGAGGAGTTTTCTTATGTTCTAGATCTACAAGGCATGATAAGAAAAATAAATAAGCAAGGATTAGAGAAGATTCCAGGATTGAGACTCTAATCTTAAAAATAAAATACCCAGAAAGTAAAACATTCCTAAATGCCTTGTAATCTCTCCCTTATGAGTATAGTGCGCTACAAACCCCAAAAAGAGACTCTACTCGACACGGTTTTGTGGACTCCTAATTAACAATGAATCTAGGATCTGATATCAACTTCACACGACCCGATTGGGGGCCTTATTGTAATGGATTTCGATCGGGACCAGGGACCACTCACCTATTACCCAACCCAACCATCATTAGCATACCTTGAGTTGGATGAATACTGAACAAAGAGAAAGATAGCATAGACAAGGGACTGACTTTGGGATAGGTATATTTCCAGACCGACCCTACCAAGTCATCCTATCCCACAAAACCATACCAATCAAACCAAACTATTTCAAAGGCCATAAACCAGGCCACAACCAATAAGTTACAAAAATATAATATAATTAATCCCAAAATAAAATATGATAAAATAGTGAGAAATTATGTCCAATGATGTCAGCCTACCAGCTTATTCCAATGTCAATGCTGACACTAATACTGATCCCGCCCCTTCCAACGCTTAGTAGTACCACAAAGCCTCTAACCAAAAGAGTAATAAAATCCAGTTGGGACATGCCCCTAACCAAGGACAAAACCAATATCCAAAATAAAATCAAAGTGTCTAAAAATATCTATAATATGAAATGGAGCCTTCCAAAAGGATAAAAACTCACCGCTTTAGTCCAAATGCTGATCCCTGAGTCAATCACTATGTAGGAAGAGTAGAACAGTCAGTTCCTACATAACTTGGGTATACAGCCGCCAATAGACGGGTTAACGGGGGAATGCTAGCATAATCTCAGGATAAAGATAAAATTATGCCATTTATAAAGCCAAGTGAAACCTTCATATGCACACAACCACACACATATATATATATAACCATGAAGGAAAAGGGGACCAGGTTTAGCATGCATTTAAAACCTTTACCTGGGTGTGTAGCTTTGCCATCCTAATCCACCCACGAGCTATATGAGTTCAGCCTCCCTACTGAAAGGGCCCCAATGAATGTAGCCGCATGACTAGGGAAGAAAACCTGGTATGAATAGTACATCCCCAAAAATATAGTGTGATATCATGCACACAATCACCAAGACCAACCTCACATAGGAAAACATGAGTTTCCAATTATAGTCCTCAGGGACTTCCACTTTCCACGACTTTGCTACTCATCCCACCATCATTTCCTAATTCAAACCATTACCAAACAACCAACCAATCCCTTAACCATTTATTAACCAAGGCTATTTAGTGGTGGTATCGTCATACCGAATATACTTGCAAGTACTATCTATAGCCAACCATATATAGGTTTAAAGGGACTTCCAAGTACCCTTCTATTTACAATATTAAACCTCTTGGGGGATTCCATATACCCCATAATCATAACCATTTAGACATTTACCTTTCCAAGCCATTTAAACCATGCATAATTCCTTTACCAAGTTTTAAAACAAGCAAGAGTTCCATTAAAAGTACTTAATGCAATGAAAACATTATTATATGCATTTTGTCAAACACACTGGGGGTATAATATAACCAAAATCAATTCCAATTATCATTAAACATTCCCATACAATCTAATTATACAAAACCACCATTAATTCACATAAAGCATAATTAAAACAATGGAAAACCATAACCAACCATTTATTATCAAAACCCCCAAATATTTTAAAACCAGAATCATACAATCAATAAAGTCATGAAAACATTTATAAAAACCATTATTTTAGATAGAATTAACAATGAGGCAAGAGAACATGCCTTAAACCATGATGATGATGGCAAGAAATTACTAAGATAAGCCCCAAATTAATCCTTTAGTTGAAACCCTAGCTTCCCCTGCCCAAATTTTTTTGAGAGAATTATAGAGTGTTTTAGAAGAGTTTCTAAGTGTTAATGAATGGAATAATAGGGTAAATGACCTCCCAAGTAGGTTAGAAGTCATGGGACTTTATTAGAATAAGTAGGCAAATATCTAAAATACCCCCACTTAAGTTTTACAAAATCTCATCCTAGGGGTACGACTGACCCTCACGAGTCATACCCTCTAATATGATTGGTACCCTCTACTCGTATCCTAACCTCAACCTTTGGATCCAACACTGTTTAGTATACGACTCATGCAACCAAGTCGTATCTTAAGCATACGATCCGTACCCCTAGCAAATTAATCCTAAGAAAGATTTAGGCACCGTCCACCATACGAGTCCTGGGTATGACTCATACCCTGACTTATGGCTCACGGTGAGCCACTCATACTTAGATCCAACCTTAGTAACCAATTCTAATATAAAGTTAACAAACCAAATAATTCGTACCCACCAGTAACTAAAATCCATCTCACCAACCAACACTGGTCAGCATACGGTAGGACCATACCATTCGTAACCCATCATATGGATCGTACCCATGAATTATATTAGGTCTAGTGACCAAAATTCCAGGAAATTTTCTAAGTGTCAAAACCCAGGGTGTTATAGACCATTATCTCTATAGCAAGCGCAAACACCATATCTGGAGAAACTTTTATGAGATTATGCTTGGGGATGCTTTGAAGATACTAGATCAGATTGCACTCACTAACCAATGGTGGAAAACTCAGGAGGCTGAGAGAAGATCTGGCACATTTGCTATTGGTGCCTCCAACAACCATAAGGCAGCTGATGATTCAGTAGCACAATAAATTACATTGCTAAGAACTAATCTAGGGGTACTAGTAAAGAAGCTTACAATAATGAATTTTAAGAAAGTAAATGTAGTAGCAACACATAGGTATTTTTCTAAAGCTTATGAGTCAGAATTAGAGGAGGAAGCAAATTAAGGAAGAAAATTATTAGAATCATCAATTGGTGTGTTTTTGAGCCCAAGGGCAAGGGAACCAAGGTTGAAACTACTATGATAGATAAAGAGACTATAAAAAAGAGAGAGATAGTAACTGGATAAATAAGGATAAATACAAAGAGAAGGGAGATAGGTATATTCTGCCTGAAAGAAGAAATGCAGAATCAAGAAAGGAAGAGATGTTGACTAAGCTGGTGAAAGGCCTAGAAAATTAAGAGATCATCCTTAAAGAGATTAAGGCTGACATTTTAGGGTTGACACAAAAGGTCAAATCTTATGCCACTGTTATCAAGAAGTCAGAGCACTAGTTCGTGTTGATTTCAACAACTCTAAACCAGAGGCATCCAGGTACCCTTTTGAGCAACACTATGCAAAATTCATAAAATAACAGTCAAGTCCTTATCATTACCATGAGCAGTAGTATTACTACTATAGATCCCCACTACCTTCTATAGAATTTGATGATGATGAGACAACGGTTGTGGATTCTGAAAAGGCAATAAGTTGTGATAATTCAAGTTTTAAGGAAAAAGGTAAGGGCTTGGTTGTTGAGCAGGAAATAAGATAGATTTCTAGACCACCCCCACCTTTCTCTCTATGACTGAAGCAGAAAAAAGAGGAATAAAAATACAACCAATTTATTGAGATGCTGAAAGAATAAGCTTGAATATGCCTCTTCTCGAGGTATTTGAGTAGATGCCTGGATATGATTGGTTTATGAAGTAATTGGTCACTAGGAAGAAAGGAGCGACAATTGAGGACGTTGATGGCTTGCACCACTGTAATACAGTTACTACGAGGTCTTTGACTCAGAAAAAGAGTGACCCCATCATTTACTATACTATGTACTATTGGGTTATCCCAATTTTCCAGAGCCTTTATGTGACTTATGTGCCAACAATAATTTGATGTTGTTGGATGTATTCAAGTAATTGGGTTTGAACTCTCTGGAACCAACTTCAATGCAGCTATTGATGGCTAGCCATATGGTGACAAAATGTATTGGAATTTCTTTTAATGTGATTGTGAGAGTGGATAACTTTTTCTTCCCAACAAACTTTGTCATTCTGGACTGTGAGGTTGACACTAAGATGCCCATTATATGCAATACCCCAAAAATCAAAACCAATGTTAGCATTATGTTTCAAGATCATGCATAATACATTATCATTCTTTGATAGTTTTATGAGTTGGTTTGATGTATATTAAGGCCCCAAACAACTTCCAGCTGTTAGATAAATCAAAATAGTCCTTATTGATTGAAATTTTGAGAAGAATGTTGCTTTAATCAACTTCAAATGAGTACATCTTTTTCTATACTCAGAATTTTCCATCTCAAGACCAGCCAAGTTATAGGAAATTCAATTAGCTTTCTAACGATACCAATTTTGCCTAAATTCAATACTTGGGGAAAAGTTATGACATATTTAGTGCAAAGTAGTAGCCCAACGCGATGACCACATCGTGGTGACGACCAGTTTCATATTTGTCCTTTTCCAGTATATCACCACGGTAAGCACTGCATTATGCCAAGGGGTATTTTTTCACTTGTCAATTTCCAGTGAGGTACTACAATTACCATCACGTCTTGCAAAAGTTCCATTCTGTAGTCATCCATTTTCAGAGGTGCAACATGATAGCACCACATTACGTCGATGGACAAAATGAGGATTGTTCTTTTTCCAGTGGCCTGACCCGATTGTACCATATTGCGTCGGTGAGTAAATTTGAGAATATTAATTTGTAATTTAAATTTCTAGGGACCATTTGGTCATTTTCCAAAGCCCCAAATCCATCCAAACACGGGATTTATGTCCCAATAGATCATTATTTGCTCATTATTTCATAATTCTCTTAAATTAAACTAATCTTATTTCAAGAAAAAAAACCCTAACCTTCAAAATTCAAGATTAGATCACAAGAATTCACCATCAATTCTCACAAATTTACTAACCCAGGTATGTTAAGTGTTCATCTATGGGTTCCTTTCACCCATGGAGTCCAAGAGTGAAAGTTGAATAAATGCTTTCATATTTTATCCCTAAAGTTTAGTACTATTTTTCTATTAGTGCTATCGAGTCCTGGGGGTTATGAATACCCAAAAACTTAGCTATTTACTTAGTCTCAATATCTTCAGAATAGTCTAAGAATATCTTTTGAGTATTACCAATTCCGTCAGTCATCACAATCAGATAATCTCAAAATAGTTTAGTATTCCGAGTCAGTTCAGTTGTGAGTAGAATTAGCACCGAGAAAATCTAGGGATGAGGGCTCACCTACCAATCGAGGGTGTGACCTTTAGTAGCAGTCCCTATGTTCCATAATTACGTAGCTAATGTAGGTTGAGATGTTAACGTGCCAGTTAAGGGTTAATCCATATGGGCCCTGCCAGTTTAGGGTGACCCTTAGTTCTTTAGGACAATACTTCAGTGGATCCACACAGCCAATGTTAGTACCCGTGGCATGGTACTGTCACCCTTATAACTGGGGTTATAGGTTGGACCCTAAATTTACTTATTGGGGCATGTCAATTATATAATAGCTCCTATAGTCTCAGTACAAACATCAGTTCTATGATTCAATTTCAAAAATTCTTGATCATAGCATATAAATATCAGTTATTCAGTTATCAGTATTCAGTATTTAAGATTTAAGATTATATTCAAAATATGTTTTACGCTTGGTTATGCATCTTCAACACTTATAGTTTCCATGTATTCTATTTAGTGTGTCATGCTATATATATTCAGACAATTATTACTCATGTTCATGAAACCATGCATATCAGCCTGCCTTATTTAGCATACCCATATATTCAAAGTACTCATCACATACCCTTTCTTTTATGCTATGATGTATCATATCATAGGTTTGGACGCTCAGTCCCCAGATCATGTATAGACCTTTTAAACTATTAGCCGTAGCAATAGTGAGTCCTCATATTTCGAGGATAGATTATATTTAGTTTTATGCTTTTAGTTTAGTTGTTAGTTGGAGTTAGTTAGGGCATGCCCATCAACTCTTATCCAGTCAGTTTAGAGGCTTTTGGATATTCAGGCAGTTAGTCAGCTCTCAGATTTCAGTTGTCATTATCAGATTTTTTATCAGTATTATCAGTTTTGTTTATGGATTTTATCATATTTTTTCTTAAAACCATATGTCATTCCTCAGTTAAATTCTACATATGACCTTTTGCTATCAGTTTTACTCAATGCTCACAACGAGTATTATCTCATGGGTTAGCTTATGGTCCCTTGGGACTGGAAGCACCATTTGGCACCCAGGGTGTACTCTCGAGGCATTAAAATCTTAGTATCAATTCCAGGTTTTAAAGTGTCCTCAGAAGTTTGAAAGTCGCATCAAGTAGAGTCTTGTGCATGGATGTGAAGGACACCACACTTATGGGCAAGAGGCTAAGAGGCATTTTAGAAAAAGTTTCCCTTCTTTCATTGTTTATGTCATGCGATTGAGAATGATCTCATGTTAAACTCTTTGTTTAATCTATTCTCCCTTTCATTTACTGAACATGCCTCCCAGAAAGACAAATGAAAGAAGAAACGTAAACTAGCCAACCTTTGCACATTCAAAAAGATCTCTTGAATAAGAATATTTCTTATGTAGAGTTCAGAGCTGTATTTACTACTCTATCCCATTTTGTGGTAGCTTAGAATATTTAGCCAACTGTTGTTTTAGCTAACTAAGTACCAATACTGCCGCAGCTAAGATTCTGGACTTTACCCGAATGAATCCTTCTTTATTTTTAAGATCTAAATCTAAAGAGGATCCGCAAGAATTTTTAGACATGATCCAGAATGTAATAGATATTATGGGGGTAACTGCTAGTGAGAGTGCTGAGTAATCTACCTATTAGTTGTAGGATGTAGCCCATACATGGTTTAAGTAGTAGAAGGTAGATAAAGGCGCACATGACGGGCCTATAGAATGGGAAGACTTTGATACTTCCTTCTTAGATTAGTTCTTTATGTTAGAGTTTAGAGAAGCCAAGATATTAGATTTTATTAACTTGACGCTGGGAAACATGAGTGTGAAGGAGTATTCTCTTAATTTTACTTAGTTAGCTAGGTATGCTCCTCATGTGGTAGCTGATAGTAGGTCTAAGATTAGCAAGTTTGTATTTAGAGTATCTGGCAGTATGGTCAAGAAGTGTAGGACCAACTTATGGTCCATGCTCAACAGATTGAGGAACAAAAGACTAAGAAGAGAGAGAGAAAGAACAAGAGAGATAGAGTGGGTAGTTTTAATTTCAATCAGCCAAGGTCAGAAGGTGGTAACCATCCTCAGTTCTATAAAAAATCTTTATTCCTAGCTCCATCTTCAGCTAGTTCCCAGTACCCAAATTCTAAAATGATAATAGGGATAGAGCACAAGGCTCTAAGTCCTAAGGTAGTATTAACAGTAGTCGTATAAATCCTCTTTGTCAGAAATACGAAAGAAACTATCAGGGTATTTGTTGAGTTGGTAGTGATATATGTTTTGGGTGTGGCAAGCCAGGCTACCAACTCAGGTATTTTCCAAAGAATGGTCATCAGGGTTAGTCCTATCGTTCCCCAGTTCCCGTTGGCCACTTGAATCAGCAGGGTGCCACTTCCAGTGCTACTAGTGGTCTCCATCCAAATAGACTGTATGCCCTTTAGTCTCAACAGGATCATGAATATTCTCCTGATGTAGTTATTGGTATGTTGCAAGTCTTTTATTTACATGTTTATGCTTTATTAGACCCTGGAGATTCTCTTTCTTTTGTAACCCCTTGTATAGCTATTAACTTTGGAGTCAATCCCAAAATTTTAACAGAGCCCTTTTTAGTGTCTACCCCAGTAGGTGTCTCTATTATAGCCCAGTGGGTATATAGGAACCACCCGATTATAGTGTCTCAAAAAGTTACTTCAATTGATCTTGTGAAGTTAGAGATGATGGATTTTGATACCATTCTCGACATGGATTGACTCCATTCATTTTATGCCTCAGTTGATTGTAGAAATAGAGTAGTTCATTTTCAGTTTCCAAATGAACCAGTCCTTGAATGGAAGGGTAGTACAACAACTCTTAGGGGTCAGCTTGTTTCTTACCTTAGAGCAAGAAAGATGATATCCAAGGGGTGTATTTACCATCTTGTCTGAGTCAAAGACTCTAATTCTGATACCCCAATTTTTGAGTTAGTTTTAGAAGTAAGGGACTTTCTAGATGTGTTCCTTGAAGATCTTTCTGGAGTTTATCTCAAAAGGAAAATTGACTTTAGAATTGACCTTTTTCTAGATACTCATCTTATCTCTATTTTGCCATATAGAATTTTTTTTACCAAACTTAAAGAGTTGAAATTACAGTTGAAAGATCACCTGGATAATGGATTCATCAGGGCTAGCATCTCCTCATGGGGTGCACTAGTCCTATTCGTGCATAAGAAAGATGGTTTTCTCAAAATGTGTATAGACTACCATCAGTTGAACAAAGTCACAATAAAAAACAAGTATCCACATCCCAGGATTGATGATTTATTCAACCAACTTTATGGTACCAGTTATTTTTCTAAGAGAGACCTCAGATCCGGCTATCATCATCTCAGAGTCAGATAATGTGACATTTCGAAAATAGCATTTAAAACTCGGTAAAGTCACTTTGAGTTTCTAGTCATGTTCTTTTGTCTCACAAATTCCCCAATAGCTTTCATGGACTTGATGAACTGAGTTTTCAAGCATTACGTGGATATGTTCGTTATATCTTTATTGATGACGTCTTTGTCTACTCCTATAATGAAAATGATCATGCAAATCACCTCAGAATAGTATTGCAGACACTTAGAGCCCATCAGTTGTTCCCTAAATTTAGTAAGTGCAAATTATGGCTAAGATTAGTAGCTTTCTTGACCATATTATTTCTGGTAATAGAATTAGAGTCGATCCTCAAAAGACCAAGATAGTGAGAAACTGGCCCAGACCCATCTCTCTATCATATATCAGGAGTTTCTTGGGTTTGACTGGCTATTACCACTGATTTGAAGAAGGATTTTCTTATATTGCATCCCCTATATCCTTATTGAATTAGGATAAAGTTAAGTTTCAGTGGTTCGATTCTTGTGAGAAGAGTTTTCATAAGTTAAAGACTCGATTCACTACAACCCCAGTTTTGACATTGCCAGATGGTTCAAATGGGTTTGTTATGTACCGTGATGCTTCCAGAGTTGGGTTGGGATGTGTTTTGATATAGATGGGTAAGGTTATGGCCTATGCCTCTAGATAGCGTATGCCCCATGAAAAGAATTACCCTAACCATGATCTTGAGTTAGCAGCTATTGTGTTTACCTTAAATATTTAGGGGCACTATTTGTATGGGGTGCATGTTGATGTGTTAACAGATCACAAAAGCTTGCAGTATGTATTTTTGTAGAAGGATTTGAATCTCCGTCAGAGGAGATGGTTTGAATTATTGAAAGATTATGATATCACCCAGAAAAGGCCAATGTAGTGGCAGATGCCTAAAGTAGATTGCTCATGTTGAAGGTGATAAGAAGAAGTTAGTTAGAGAAGTTCATCAACTTACCAAATTTTGTGTTCGTTTGTTTGATTTATCTGAGGGAAGTGTTTAGGTACAAAATAGTTTAGAATCTTCTTTGGTTGCCAAAGTGAAAGAAAAGCAAGATAGGGATCCTAACCTAGTGAAGCTGAAGGAGTCAGTCATAAATTAGAAAGTAGAGGTTTTCACCTAAGGAAGAGATGTAGTGTTGCATTTCTAGGGTAAATTATGTGTTCCATCTGTTGATGAGTTGAGACAGTGAATTCTTGCAGAAGCACATGGTGCGTGTTATTCTACTCATCCAGAGGCCACGAAGATGTACCATTATCTGTGGGAAATCTATTGGTGAAGTGGGATGAAGAGAGATATTATAGAGTTTATGGCTAAGTTCTCCACTTGTTAGCAGGTTAAGATTGAGCATCAGAAGCCTAGTGGGTCTATGTAGGAGTTTGATATTCCCAATTGGAAGTGGGAGGAAGTTAACATGGATTTTGTGATAGGTTTGCCTCGTACTCATCAGCCACATGATTCGATTTGGGTCGTTGTGGACAGGATAACCAAAGTAGCCTATTTCTTGCCAGTTCATACTTCTTATTCAGCCGAGGACTATGCCAAGCTCTATCTTAGAGAGTTGGTTAGGTTGCACGGTGTTCCATTATTTATCATCTTAGATAGAGGTACTTAGTTCACCTCTTATTTTTTGAAAGCTTATCAGAAGGGTTTTGGTACCCAAGTTCACCTCTGTACAACTTTCCACCCTTAGACAAATGGTCAAGTAGAAAGGATAATTCAAACCTTTGAGGATATGTTGAGAGTGTGTGTAGTCGACTTTAAGGGCAGTTGGGATGATCACTTACCTTTGATTGAATTTGCGTCTAATAATAGCTCTCATTCCAGTATTCAGATGGCTCTATTTGAGTCTCTATATGGAAGGATATGTAGATCTCCCATCAATTGGTTTAAAGTAGGAGAAACTGCGCTACTAGGGCCTGACTTTATGTTTGATGCTTTAGAGAAAGTTCAGTTGATTAGGAAGAGGCTTAAGGCAGCCCAGAGCTGACAGAAATCATATGCAAATAGGAGGATAAAAGATTTTGAGTTTGAGATTTATGATTTTATATATCTAAATATCTCTCCTATGAAGGGAGTGAAGAGGTTTGGTAAGAAAGGGAAGCTTAGTCCCTGATATGTTGGCCCTTACAGGATTTTAAGCCATTTAAAAAGGTGGCTTATGAGCTTTTATTGCCTGCAGACTTAGCATCAGTGCACCCAGTATTCCATATCTCTTTGTTGAAGATGTGTATTGGTGACACAACTGTAGTTGTTCCCTTAGAGAGCGTAGATGTTCAGAAAAGTCTTTCCTACGAGTAAATTCCAGTCAAAATTATTGATCGTCAAGTTCGTAGACTAAGGAACAAAGAATTTACCCTAGTCAAAGTTCTTTGGCAGAATTAGTCCATTGAGGGAGCCACTTGGGAAGCAAAAGAAGATATGCAGACCAAGTACCATCATCTTTTCTCCGCAAACTCAGAATCACTTAAGGTAACAATCTTCTTAGAATTTCTCTTTTCCATGCTCTGTTTCAGCTGCATATCATTCTAATGTCAATCATGCATTCACAGAACCAGTTCAGTCATATCCCATAATTCAGACTTAGCCATGTAATCAGATTTTCATCACGTAGATTCAGTATGTAATCTCAGTTCCTCAATGTTTTCAGCTTAAACAGTCTCATTCGAGGACGAATGATCCCAAGGGGGAGATATTATATTACCCCAAAAATCCAAACCGATGGTAGCGTCATGTTTCAAGCTCATGCATAGTACATTATCATTCTTCAATAGTTTTATGAGTTGGTTTGAGGTATATTAAGGCCCCAAATAACTCCCAACTATTAGACGAATCAAACTAATTCTTACCGATTGAAATTTTGATAAAAATATTGCTTTAGTCAACTTCAAACGAGCATATCTTTTGCCATACTATGAATTTTCTAGATCAAGGCCCACTAAGATATAGGAAATTTAATTAGCTTTTCAATGATTCCAATTTTTCCAACACTTGATACTCGAGTGAGAAGTTATGGCACTTTTAGTGCAAAGAAGTAGCCCAACGCAATAAGGCCGCATTGCGGTGACGAACAATTTCACGATCATCCGTTTCAAATGTGTCACCGCTGTAAGCACTGCATCATGCTAAGGGGAATTTTTACAATTTTTGATTTCCAGCGAGGTACCACGATTACCATCGCATCTTACCAAAGTTCCACTCCCCAGTCGTCTGTTTCTAGAGGCACAATGCGATAGCACCACGTCACGCCAATGGACAAAATGAGGATTTTTTTATTGGCCCAGGACAATTGTACCGTATTGTGCCGGTGAGCAAAATTGTGATTTTAAGCTCG
The DNA here is from genome assembly GCF_002878395.1 of Capsicum annuum. Classification (NCBI taxonomy): domain Eukaryota; kingdom Viridiplantae; phylum Streptophyta; class Magnoliopsida; order Solanales; family Solanaceae; genus Capsicum; species Capsicum annuum. The sequence goes on from NW_025834755.1 coordinate 95,218, forward strand.
CAATTTAATTTTTTAGGGATCATTTGGTCATTTACCAAAGCCCCAAATCTGTCTAAACACGGGATTTAAGTCCCAATAGAGCATTATTTGCTCATTATTTCACAATTCTCTTAAATTAAACTAATTTTCTTTCAAGAACAAAAACCCTAGACTTCAAAATTCAAGATCATATATTAAGAATTCACCATCAATTCTCATGAATTCATTAACTGAGGTATGTTAAGTATTCATCTACGGGTTCCTTTCACCCATGGAGTCCAAGTATCCCCTTTTAAATTCAACAATTAATCTTTACAAGTTACCATGATCTTAAATTGTGATTTTAACTATGAACCTCCATGAATTTTGATTCTTTATCAATTTTACACGAATTTGATGTAAGTATTAAACCTTATGCATTCGAATAATGTTGTTCACTAATTTAAATCATGAATAAGTGATATTAATGTTAAAATCATGTTATTACTCCAAGTTTTTATACTATTCTCATGCTTAACTTAAACTATGCATTACAAGTGTTTGATGAAATGCCTCCAAGAAGGAAATTTGAATAAATGCTTTCATATTTTATCCCAAAAGCTTAGTACTATTTTACTATTAATGCTATCGAGTGCTGGGGGTTACGAATACTCAAAAACGTAGTTGTTTACTTAGTCTCAGTATCTTCAAAATAGTCTCAAAATATGTTATGAGCATTACTAATTTAGTCAATCATCACAATTAGATAATCTCAAAATAGATTAGTATTCTGTGTCAGTTCAGTTAGGAGTAGTATTTAGCACCGAGTAAACATAGGGATGAGGGATTACCTGCCAGTCGAGGGTGTGACCTTTAGTAGTAGTCCCTGCATTCCTTAATTACGTATCTAACGTAGGTTAAGATTTTAACCTGCTAGTTGAGGGTTGATCTCATTAGGTCCCTGCTTATTGAGGGTGACCCTTAATCCTTTGAGACAAAACTTTAGTGGATCCACACAGCCAGTGTTATTACCCATGGCACGGTACTGACACCCTTTCAACTGAGGTCACAGGTTGTTCCCTAAATTTGCTCATTAGGGCATGTCGGTTGGATGATAGCTCCCACAGTCTCAGTACAAACATTAGTTCAGTGATTCAGTTTAAGATTTGCTTGTTCATAGCATACATATATCAGTTATTTAGTATTTTAGATTAAAGATTATATTCAAAACATGTTTTATGCTTGGTCATGCATCTTCAGCACTTACAGTTTCCACGTATTCTATTCTGTATGTCATTCCATATATATTCAGACAATTATTACTCATGTTTATGAAATTCTGCACACATCCTAATTTATTTAGCATACCAGTATATTCAAAGTACTGATCGCATACTCTTTTCTTGCGCTATGATGTATCATATCATATGTTCGAACGCTCTATTCTCGGATCGCATATAGACCTTTCATACTATCAGCCATAGTAATGGTGAGTCCTTATATTTTGAGGACAGACTATATTTACTTTCATGCTTCCAGTTCAGTAGTTAGTTGGAGTTAGTTGGGGCTTGTCCCATCAACTCTCATTTAGTTAGTTTAAAGGCTTTTAGATTTTTAGGCAGTTAGTCAGCTCTTAGATTTCAGTTTTCATTGTCAGATGTTTTATCAGTATTATTAGTTTGGTTTATGGATTTTATCAAATTTCTTGCTTAAGACCTTGTGGTATTCCTCAGTTAAATTCCACATATGACCTTTTGTTATTAATTTTACTCAATGCTCACAGTAGGTACCAACTCATGGGTTAGCTTGTGGTCCCTAAGGACTATAAGCACCGTGTGGCACCCAGGTTGTACTCTCAGGGAATTACAAACTTTGTATTAGAGCCAGGTTTTAAAGTGACCTAGGAAGTCTAAAAGTCGCATCAAGTAGAGTATTGTACATGGGTGTGATGCACGCCACACTTATGGGCAAGAGGATATGAGGTATTTTAGGAAAAGTTTCCCTTCTTTTAGTGTTTATTTCATGCGACTGAGCATGAGCTCATATTAAACTATTTGTTTAATCAATTCTCTCTTTCATTTACTGAACATGCCTTCTAGAAAGACAAATGGAAAAACAAAATTTAAACCAGCCAACACCTCCGCCCGTTCAGAAAGATCCCCTGAATGAGCATGTTTCTCATGCAGAGTTCAGAGCTGCATTTAGTACTCTAGCCCATTCTATGGTAGCTTAGAATGTTTAGAAAACCACTGTTTTGGCTAATCCAGTGGCCAATACTATCACAGCTAGGATTCTGGACTTTACCCTAATGAATCCTCCTCTATTTTTAGGATCCAAATCTAAAGAAGATTCATAAGAATTCTTAGACATGGTCCAGAAAATAATAGATATTATGGTGGTAACTGCTAGTAAGAGTGCTGAGTTAGCTGCTTATCAGCTGTAGGATATTGCCTATACATGGTTTAAGTAGTGGAAGGTAGATAGAGGAGCATTTGCAGGGCCTATAGAATAAGAAGAGTTTGCTACTACCTTCTTAGATAGGTTCTTTCCATTGGAGTTAATAGAAGCCAAGATGTTGGAGTTTATTAACTTAAGGTAGGGCAACATAAGTGTGAAGGAGTATTCTCTCAGGTTTACTCAGTTAGCTAGGTATGCTCCTCATGTGGTAGCTGATAGCAGGTCTAAGATTTGCAAGTTTGTGTCGGGAGTATCTGATAATGTGGTCAAGAAGTGTAGGACCACAATGCTTATTAAAGAGATGGACTTGTCTAGGCTTATGGTCCATGCTTAGAAGATTGAGGAACAGAAGACTAAGGGAAGAGAGAGAGGGAGAATAAAAGGGCTAGAACGAGTAGTTTTAATTTCAATCAGCCAAGGTCAGATGGTGGTAACCATCCTTAGTTCCATCAGAAATCTTCAGTCCCAACGCTATCTTCAACTAGTTCCCTAGTACCCAAATCTAGAAATGATAATAGGGATAGAGCACCAGGCTCTAAGTCCCAAGGCATTGTTAACAGTTGTCGTATGAATCCTCTTTGTTAGAAATATGGTAGAAACCATCAAGGTGTTTGTAGAGCCGGTAGTGATATATGTTTTGGGTGTGGCAAGCCAGGCCACTAAATCAAGGATTGTCCAAAGAGTGGTTAGCAGGGTCAGTCTAGTCGTCCTCCAATTCCAGCTGGTTGCCCTACTCAGTAGGGTGCCGCTTCCAGTGCTACCAGTGGTAGCATCCACATAGGTTGTATACCCTTCAGTCCTAACTGGATCAGGAAAATTCTCCTGATGTGGTCACTGCTACACTGCAAGTCTTTCATTTACGTGTTTATGCTTTATTAGACCTTGGAGCTTCTCTTTCTTATGTAACCCCTTATATAGATGTTAACTTCAGAGTTAGTCCCAAAATCTTAGTAGATCCCTTTTTAGTGTCTACCCAGTAGGTGTTTTTATTGTATCCCGGCGGGTATACAGGAACTGCCCTATTACAGTGTCTCAAAAAGTTACTTCAGCTGATGTAGTAGAGTTAAAGATGATGGATTTTGACGTTATTCTCGGCATGGATTGGCTCTACTAATGTTATGCTTCAGTTGATTATAGAAACAGAGTAGTTCAATTTCAGTTTTCAAATGAACAAGTCCTTGAATGGAGGGGTAGCACTACAGCTCTTAAGGATCAGCTTGTTTTGTACTTTAGAGAGAGGAAGATGATATTCAAGTGGTGTTTTTACCATCTTGTCTGAGTTAAATACTATAATTCTGATACCCTAAATCTTGAGTTAGTTTCTGTAGTAAGGGAATTTATAGATGTGTTCCCTGAAGACCTTCTCGGAGTTCCTCCTGAAAGGGAAATTGACTTCGAAATAGTCCTTCTTCTAGATACTCAACCTATCTCTATTTTTCCATATAGAATGGCTCTATCCAAACTCAAATAACAGTTAAAAAATCTCCTGGATAAGGGAATCATCAGGCCTAGAGACTCCTCGTGGGGCGCACCAGTCCTATTCGTGCAAACGAAAGATAGTTCTCTTAGAATGTGTATCGACTACCATCAGTTGAATAAAGTCACAATAAAAACAAGTATCCACTTCCCAGGATTGATGATTTGTTCGACCAACTTCAGGGTACCAGTTATTTTTCTTTGATAGAACTCAGATTCGACTATCATCAGCTCAGAGTCAGAGAATGTGACATTCCAAAAATAATATTCAGAACTCGGTATAGTCACATCGAGTTTCTAGATATGTCCTTTTGTCTCACGAATGTCCCAATAGCTTTCATGGACTTGATGAACTGAGTTTTCAAGCATTACGTGGTCATGTTAACCATAGTCTTCATTGATGACATCCATGTCTACTCCCATAATAAAAATGATCATAAAAATCACCTCAGAATAGTATTGCAGACTCTTAGAGGCCATCAGTTGTTCGCTAAATTCAGTAAATGCGAATTCTGGCTAAGATCAGTAGCTTTTCTTGGCCATATTATTTCTGGTGATAGCATTAGAGTCGATCCTCAAAAGACCAAGGTTGTGAGAAACTAGCCCAAACCCATCTCTCTTTCATATATAAGGACTTTGTTAGGTTTGGCTGGCTATTACCAATGGTTTGTTTAAGGATTTTCTTCTATTGCATCCCCTTCCATATTGACTAAGAAGAAATTTAAGTTTTAGTGGTTTGATTCTTATTAGAAGAGTTTTCATGAGTTGAAGACTCAACTCACTACAACCCCAGTTTTGACATTACCAGATGGTTCAAATGGGTTTGTTATGTACTGTGATGCTTTCAAAGTTGGATTGGGATGTGTTTTGATGTAGAAGGGTAAGGTTATGGTCTATGCCTCTAGACAGCTTAAGTCCCATGAAAAGAATTACCCTAACCATGATTTTGAGTTAACAACTGTTGTGTTTACTTTAAAGATTTGGGGGCACTATTTGTATGGGGTGCATATTGATGTGTTCACAGATCACAAAACCTTGCAGTATGTGTTTTCACAGAAGGATTTGAATCTGCATCAAAGGAGATGGTTAGAATTATTGAAAGATTATGATATAGGTGTTTTATATCACCCGAGCAAGGCCAATATAGTGGCAGATGCCTAAAGTAGATTGTCTATGTATAGTGTTGCTCATGTTGAAGGAGATAAGAAGAAGTTAGTTAGAGAAGTTCATCATCTTACTAGATTAAGTGTTTATTTGGTTGATTTATCTGAGGGTAGTGTTTAGGTTCAGAATAGTTTGAAATCTTCTTTGGTTGCTGAAGTGATAGAAAAGTAAGATAGGGATCCTAGTCTGGTGACGTTGAAAGATTTAGTTAGAGATCAAAAAGTAGAGGTTTTCTCCCAAAGGGGAGATGGGGTGTTGCATTGCCAGGGTAAATTGTGTGTGTTGTGTGTTGATGAGTTGAGACATTAATTTCTTATAGAAGTGCATGGTGCATGTTAATGTATTCATGCAGGGGCTACGAAGATGTACCATGATCTGCGGGAAATCTATTGGTGGAGTGGGATGAAGAGAGATATTACAAAGTTTGTGGCTAAGTTCTTCACTTACCAGCTGGTTAAGATTGAACATTAAAAGCCTAGTGGGTCTATGCAGGAGTTTGGTATTCCCACTTGTAAGTGGGTGGAAGTGAACATGGATTTTGTGACAGGTTTGTCTCGTACTCGTCTGCAGCATAATTCGATTTGGGTTATTATGGAAAGGATGACCAAATTAGCCCATTTCTTACCAGTCCATACTTCTTATTTAGCCAAGGACTATGCCAAGGTCTATCTCAGAGAGTTGGTTAGGTTACATGGTGTTCCATTATCTATCATCTTAGTGGTACTCAGTACACCTCTTATTTTTTGAAAGCTTTTCAGAAGGGTCTTGGTACCTAAGTTCACCTTCGTATAGCGTTCCACCCTCAGATAGATGGTCAATTAAAAAGAACAATTCAGACCCTTGAGGATATGTTGAGAGAATATGTAGTCGACTTTAAGGGCAGTTGGGATGATCACTTAACTTTGATTGAATTTGCGTATAATAATAATTATCATTCCAGTATTCAGATGGCTCCGTTTGAGGCTCTATATAGAAGGATACATAGATCTTTAATCAGTTGGTTTAAAGTAGGAGAAACTGTGATAATAGGGCCTGACTTGGTATTTGTTGCTTTAAAGAAAATTCAGTTGATCAAGGAGAGGCTTAAGGCAGCCCATAGCCGACAGAAATCATATGCAGATGTGAGGAGGAAAGATCTTGAGTTCGAGATTGGTGATTTTGTGTATTTAAAGATATCACCCATGAAGGGAGTGAAGAGGTTTGGTAATAAGGGGAAGCTTAGTCCCTGATATGTTGGCCATTACAGGATTTTAAGCCATTTCAAAAAGGTGGCATATGAGCTTGAGTTGCCTGTAGACTTAGCATCAATGCACCCCATATTCCATATCTCTTTGTTGAAGAAGTGTATTAGCGACCCAACTGTAGTTTTTCCCTTAGAGAGCGTAGATATTCATAATAGTCATTCCTATGAGGAAATTCCAATTGAAATTCTTGATCGATAAGTTCGTAGACTAAGGAACATAGAATTTCCCCTAGTCAAGGTTCTTTGGTGGAATCATTGCGTTGAGGGAGACACTTGGGAAGCAGAAGAATATATGTAGACCAAGTACCATCATCTTTTTATCACAAACTCAGACTCAGCTTAAGGTAACAATATTATTAGAATTTCTCTTTTCTATGCTCGGTTTCAGCTGCATATAATTCTCATGTCAATCATGCATTCACAGAACTAGTTCAACCATATCTTATGATTCAGACTCAGCCATGTAATCATGTTTTCATCATGTAGACTCAGTATGTAATCTCAGTTCCTTAGTGTTTTCAACTTAAACAGTCTCATTCGAGGATGAATGATCATAAGAGGGAGATATTGTAATACCCGAAAAATCCAAACCAATGTAAGCGTTATGTTTCAAGCTTATGCAGAGTACATCATCATTATTTGATAGTTTTTTGAGTTTGTTTGAGGTATATTAAGGCCCCAAATAACTCCCAGCTATTAGACGAATCAAAATAATCCTTACCAATTGAAATTTTGATAAGATGTTGACTTAGTCAACTTTAAACGAGTATATCTTTTACTTTACAATGAATTTTCCAGCTCAATACACACCAAGTTGTAGGAAATTGAATTAGCTTTCCAACTATACAAATTTTGCCTAAATCTTATACTCGGGTGAGAAGTTATGGCCCTTTTAGTGCAAAGCAGTAGCCCAACGCGATAAGGCCACATCGCAGTGATGACCAATTTCACGTTTGTCTATTTCAAATGTCTCACCGCAGTTAGCATCGCATTGTGCCAAGGGGCATTTTTGCAGTTGTCAATTTCCAGTGAGGTACCATGATTACCATCATGTCTTGCCAAAGTTCTAGCCCACAGTCGTCCATTTCCAGAAGCACAACGCGATAGCACCGAATCATGCTGATGGGCAAAATGGGGATTGTCCTTTTCCCAGTGACCCGACGTAATTGTATCGCATTGATCCGGTGAGCGAAATTGGGATTTTCAGCTCACAATTTAATTTTCCAGGGATCGTTTGGTCATTTCCCAAAGCCCCAAATCCATCCAAACACGAGATTTAAGTCCCAATACACTATTATTTGCTCATTATTTCACAATTCTCTTAAATTAAACTAATCTTCATTCAAGAAAAAAACCCCAGCCTTTAAAATTCAAGATTAAATCTCAAGAATTCACCTTCAATTCTCACAAATTCATTAACCTGGGTATGTTAAGTGTTCATATATGGGTTCTTTTAACCATGGAGCCCAAATATCCCCTTTTAAATTCAAAGATTGATCTTTACAAGTTACCATGATCTTAAATTGTGATTTTAACCATAAACCTCCATGAATTTTTATTCTTTATCATGTTTACACGAATTTGATGTTAGTATTAAACCCTATGCATTTGAGTAATATTTTTCACTGATTTAAATCATGAATAAGTTACATTAATGTTAAAATCATGTTTACTCCAAGTTTTATACTATTCCCATGCTTAGCTTAAACTATGCATTACAAGTGTTTGATGAAATGCCTCCAAGAGTGACTTTGAATAAATGCTTTCATATTTTTTCCCTAAAGCTTAGTAATATTTTGCTATTAATGCTATCGAGTCCTAGGGGTTATGAATACTAGAAATGTAGCTGTTTACTTAGTCTTAGTATCTTCAAAATAATCTTAAAATATGTTATGAGCATTACTAATTCAGTAAGTCATCACAATCAGATAATCTCAGAATAGATTAGTATTTTGAATCAGTTCAGTTAAGAGTAGGATTTAGCACCGAGCGAACCTAAGGATGAGGGATTACCTGCCAGTAGAGGGTGTGACCTTTAGTATCAGTCCCTACATTCCATAACTACGTATCTAACGTAGTTTGAGATGTTAACCTGCTAGTTGACGGTTGATATCATTAGTGCCCTGCCAGTTTAGGGTGACCCTTAGTCTTTTCGAATATCACTTTAATGGATCCACACAGCCAATGTTAGTACTGTGGCATGGTACTAACATCCTTCCAACTGGGGTCAGAGGCTGACCCCAAGTTTGCTTATTGTGGCATTTCGGTTAGATGATAGCTCCCACAGTCTCAGTATAGACATCAGTTCAGTGATTCAGCTTTAGGTTTGCTTGATCATAGCATACCAATATCAGTTATTCAGTTACCAGTATTCAGTATTTTAGATAAAGATTATATTCAAAACATATTTTATGTTTGGTCATGCATCTTCAGCACTTACAGTTTCTATATATTCTATTCTATATGTCATGTTATATATATTCAGATACTTATTACTCATGTTCATGAAACCATAAATATCATCCTACTTCATTTAGCATACCAGTATATTCAAAGTACTGATCACATACTCTTTTCTTACGGTATGATGTATCACATCATAGGTTGGGACGCTCAGTTCTCAGATCACACATTGACCTTTCAGACTATCAGTCGTAGTATAGGTGAGTCCTCATAGTTTGAGGATATACTATATTTACTTTCATGCTTTCAGTTTAGTAGTTAGTTGGAGCCTGTCCCATCAACTCTCATTCATTCAGTTTAGAGGCTTTCAGATATTTCAGTCAGTTAGTCAGCTCTAAGATTTAAGTTGTCATTGACAGATGTTTTATCAGTATTATTAGTTTTGTTTATGGATTTTATCTGATTTATTTCTTAAAACCTTATGGTATTCCTTAGTTAAATTCCGCATATGACCTTTTGTTATCAGTTTTACTCAATGCTCACAGCAGGTACTGGCTCATGGGTTAACTTATAGTCCCTTATGACTGTAAGCACCATATGGTGCCCAAGGTGTACTCTCAGGGCGTTACATTATATTAGGGAGACTGTTTATGGTCATAGGTAGAGCGATGGTTGAAATTGAGGAAAGAGAATTGAAATTCAGAGTCAAAGGTGAGGAAGCCACATTTAACATCCAAAAATCAATGAAACAACCTACCAACATGAAAGTGGTGTTAGTATTTAATTGTATTGATGACCCTAGAGGGTACTCTTATGTGTATTTTGATGAATTATGAGTAATCAAAATACCCGCATAGTGCTGCGATGTTAAATTAAGCGCTGAGTGAGAGACAACCCACTATTTTAGTGTTCACGTTTTTATTGTTTTTCTTTTTTAGGTTTTAGCTTATGGACTTGCCCGAAATATGGTAAGAATTCTACTTTCATAAATTTCCAAGTAAGGGGATTATGTGGCCAACCCATCATGGTCACAAGTCCCATACAAACTAGGTAAGTTGAGCAATAAGTTGAAAAGTCAACATTTTGAGGATGAGAATGGAATGTTTTGGACTTTGGCGCCTATTCATACTTTTGGGACTATAATTTTATGTTTTGGAACCATTTGTAGCTGGAAAAATATTAAAAAGACAAGTCCAAAGTTTAGGAAGTAGGCCAAAATTTTTAGCCCTGCACTTGTTGGCCGCAGGTTGCACTTGCGCCCTAAGGCTTGCCGCAGATGGTAGGCACAAGTGACTACCGCGACTAGGTCATAAGTTGCCTCAAATTTTAATTAAAATTTTGGGCCCACCAATACATATATATGACCTAAAACAGCCCCCATCCTTATTTAAACATCCTTTACCTCATTACAATCATTCAAATCCTCAAAAATTCACTTTTCTCTTTGAATTTAAACTTCGCTCTTAAAACATAAACTCACCCCACACTTAAATAACCAAATTGACACTTGTCTGAGATACCAACTTATCCTAATACACTAAAATCAAGTTTCAACTTTGATTTTTCTCAAGTGTTTCATTGTTCACTTCTGGTTTATCATAAAAGAGGCAATTTTATTTGCTCCTAATGGTTATGCATTGATTTACTCCACAGGTTAGAGCTTAAGACCCCCAGTCTAAGGAGGGATCCCAGGATTCATCTAAGGATGCTAAGCAAGCGGAGTCATTAGTGGTACCCCAATTTGAGAAGGGTACTAACACACACGTATAGTAGTCAGATGTATCCTAGTCTAAGGATGGTACAAAGCAGGATTCCCATGATAGACTAGTACAGTAGGGGTAGAGTTCTGCACCATACATGCCATAAAGGTACCTTTGAGGTAGTGTGTAGGGGATATGCGGGCAGTTTATCAGACACAGGTAGGCGTAAAAGGATTATTTATGAGGAGCGGCAGATTGATCTATCTGGGCTTAGGAGAGTACCACAGTTAAACACTGTATTTGATCACTATCAGTTAGAGTGGTTAACTAGACCACTCAGTTCGTACAACTCGGCCATGGTACCTGAGTTTTATGAATCTTACCGAGCTACAGTAGTTCTTTCCATGTGCAGATTGCCAGGACCGATAAGGAATATGGTGCAGCCACAACTTGATCATACACTTTTGATAGGGGTCAGAATTAATGTTTCAGCAGATACTATCTATTGGGTTATTTTTGGTCCAGATTATATTACTCTTGCATCTATAGATAAGTGTGACTATAAACTGAGATTTGAACGTGATCAATACATTATACGGGAGGCTGAGCACAGACGGTAGAGGGTTGAGTCAACTAGGTGGATAGCTTGCTATATTCCACCTGTAGGTGATGCTACCTAATGGACTGAGAGGCATAGTGTCATCAATAAGGGTACATTAATCTTAGAGGCCTAGTTTTGGTGGTTTTGCATCAGATACCAACTATTCCACACTACTTTGGATTATTTGTTGACTTGGGAGGGAGAAATACTAGTTGCTTGTATGATGGCTGGATATTCTATAGATTTTGTAGCTATCCTATGACATAAGATCCATGAAAGAGCATTTAGGGAGTTGACTAATCTGCCATTCCCTTGCATGATTCAGAGAATATGCGATGAGGTGGGTATAACTGAGATACCAAGCATAGATGAGAGAGGTCGTGCTATAACTACTGTACAGACAAAGAGTATGAAGGTTATGGCACACCCAGGCCTTCCCAGGAGATCTATAAAGCCAGCCACAGTACCTAGGGCCCAGACCGAGGTCCCAATAATTTCCATAAAGTCTGGTGATGCACATAGAGACAATGTGGGTATTGGTGTTAACATAGAGATAGGGGAGTAGAGAGAAACTCCAAATTAGAATATGCAAGGCCAGGAGACACCAACCACTTCTTCATCAGCCCCGACTTCAACCTCAGAGCAGGTTAGTATATCTTCAGAGCCTACTCACCCATCCACTACAAATCATGCTATAGGTATGATTACTATATCTAGATAGTTATTGCAGAGTTTAATGGATGGTCAGAGGGCCATTGATGATCGAATGAGGGTTGTTACGAACTAGATGACTACTCTATAGGGGAGGATAAGATCTGGGGTTTTGACTAAATTCGAGCAGGCAGAGGCCAAATGTCTAGCCACACAAAGAATTGCACTATCTAAGTTAATTGCTTACTTCCTGGCATGTTTTAGTGAGTTTAAGAGACGGGTTATAGCGTAATTCATAGAGACAGGTACACTTGATATGTCACTTGATAAAAATAACTTGATTAGTAAGTGAGACCCCAAGGTTAGTGTAGTGCCATGGAGGCTTAGTCACTTGATATGCCCATATGTACCATACCAGTCCCCAAGCCTACATTACAAGCTGAGAAAAGTCCTATAGTGATCCTAAGTTGACTATCTGGAAACTAAGGGAAAGCCTATGATATCTAATGTACATTGATTAGAACCTCTCTTCTCAGTGTGAGTGTCTCTTGATTGTCCCTGAATTGCCATGCATGATTTTACATAAGTGAGTGGGACTTCTTTGTTGTGAGGGAACTTGAGTCATGTTGCTAGCTGCTTCTTTATTTTAGGTAGTGTAACTCGTGTAAATGCATGGTTGTCTGTTTCTAATGTAATGACATCATGTGATCCCTTTGAGTCACATTGTTGTGTTTCATATATATATACATAGTTAGTTTTGAAAAGTGTGATAGGAGGGGGTATTCTGATCCAATACCCATGTATGTATTGTCTTATCTTTGCTATAATAGTTTTCTTAATTGGTGTACACATTAGGATTCCACTAAGATTATTGCTAGATACTTCAAAAGAGTAGTAGTGACTAGGAAAATATAAAGACAACAATAATTTGAAGTTTAGCAGTCAATCCACACTTCTAGGTTTTATCCTAGTAAGATGTTAGATTTTATCTAATAACTGGAGACTCAAAAGGTAATAGTTAACTGGGATCAAGATAAGGGTTAGTAAGGTGACATCTTGAGACTCAAAATGTAAAGGGAAAAATCCATCTACTCGTCCAAAAGACTGTAGAAGGTACACAACTTATTGATTCTGCATGCAAGGTATTAAGTTGGTTCAACAAAGCATAATAAACATATGGATTTGAGAATCCAAGGGGAATACAATCCTAGTGTTCACTCACAACTTATAACAATCAAAGTTGATGCTCACCACTTGTTTGATACTATTACTCAAAATCCTTAATTTACTTTTCCAGTTCCACTCATTGATTACAATAACTGAGAGCCAAGATTCCACGTATTCCCTTGGGATTCGACCCCTACCTTTGTTGGGTTAATATATTTGGCAATGATCGTATCATCTTCTGAGAGAAGGTATTGCTTGGATATCACTAGTAGGCAAACTCCAATAAGGTTAGAAACTGCTCTTACTAACTTCCAAATTTCTTAACACAAGCTCAGAGCATATCATTCAAAACCTAAATAGTCCTCTCCGAGTGACTATTAGTCTAGTGATGAAAAGTTATGCTAAGGTCGACTTGGGTACCTAACTCCTTCTCAAAAACTATCCAAAATTTCGAGGTAAACTAGGACCCTCTATCAGAGATAATAGATTTGGGCACTCCATAAAGATAAACCATCTCTTGAACGTAGATCAGAGCTAACCTCTCAACACTATAGGAAGTATGAAACCAATAGAAAATAAGTAGGATTGGAAATTCAATACTCAATAACCTAAATGTTATCAGAACCACTAGAAGTGAAAGGCAAACCACTCATGAAATCTATAGTACTTCTCTTCTACTTTCACTCAGGAATGAGTAGCCTCTGATGAAAACCACCAAGTCTCACATGTTTGAGCTTCTCCTATTGACATTACAAATACTGAGTTACAAAGTTTGCTATATCACTCCTCACACTATTCCACCAGTATTATTGTCTCTGTAGATCTTAGCTTTCAGGGTTAAAAGAGTATATAGAGTAATGCACCTCCCAAAGTATCAACTGAATCAAGCTTCCTACTCTTAAAACACAAATGAGACCATTAAAACTCAACATACCCTTTTAGTTTGAGGCGATGCTCATGGAATTTCCCCTTTCTACTTAATCCCAAATGCCATATAACCAACTATTCTCACACTATTGATCTTGAATATGCTCTAACAAGTAAGGCTTGGTCTCAAGACCCATAAGAATTCTTATGTGGTCTAAAATGTCAAGTTGTAAAAATGAGTTGGTAAGGACTTAATGTTTGAGGCAAATAATCACTTCACAACTAAAAGGTAGGACAAACTTCCTATATTCACCACTTTTTGTCTCAAAGGGTATGATATTACATACACCTCGCCCCAGTGATACAGAATAAATAGGTCATAGTCCTTCAACAATGCAAGCCACCTATACTATCGCGAATTAAGATACTTTTTAGTCAAAATATACTAAAGACTATGGATATAGGTGAATATATCATACTGAACAACATAAAGATAATACCTCTAAATCTTAAGTGTGAAGAACACCGCTTCCAACTCTAAGTCATGAGTGGGGTAGTTTTGCTAATGCTCCTTCAACTGCCTTAAAACATATGCTATAACTTGGACCTGCTATATCAGAACACATCCCAAATAAGCTCCTGAATCATTTTAGTGATTAATGGTCTGGTATTTTGTAGATTTAAAATGAATTTGAGCTAAGTAAGAGGTTTAGTAATCTATAAAAACTTTCAAAATAAAAGTAGAATTTGTAGAACTCTAATTATAGTGTTTGACGTGTAGGGGTTTAATTGTAATGTCAAATTTGAGGGAGTGTATTGTGAAATACACCAGACCTGGAAACTCCCTTAAGTTTTTACCTCAATACCACTATGGTAGGATTGAGGGCCATTATAGCAGTACTATTATAACCAAATATGGGTTGTGGTAGTGGTAGTATTAATTATGATGGGATGCTATAGAAGGCAGATCCTACTATAGTGGGAACCGAGTTGCTATAATGAGATTAATCAATAAAATATAGTTACAAGTCTAAAATATACTTTTCATTTTAAAATATTTAGAGGTTAAACTAGGGAAAAAGAGGCAATTCCTAGTGTTTTTGATCAATTCCTACCATCAAGTTAAGATAATTTCGCCCTTCTAACTAATTTATTTTCATTAATCCCAGAAACACTTAGAATCTGTTCATGGTGGGATTATGGATTTTAACCCTAGGTTATATGATCTGGAGTAAATTGGTACTTGGTGGTTTAGAATTGTTTGCTAATGACTCTAGGTTGTTGAATTAAAGCTCCTGGAGTAGAATTGTTCCATTAATCCTAATTATGAGTAAAGCCTTAGGGTTAGGGTAATATCACCTAGAATTACTTATAGATTGTAAACTAAACCTTATTGGCATGGATACTTCTTAAAAGTGGGTTTTAATTACAAAGTGCTTCCTTGAGGAGTAGACATTAAACTACTTTTACAATTACTTTTTTTATAGATGTTGAATTTTCAGAAACATGAATAAAGAGGTAAGCCTAGAGAGAGCATGTTGGATTGTGGTTAATAAACATAATCATGATATAGATTGATGGGATATTTCATAGCTATAAATGTGGGCATGGTATTTTGTTGGAGAAACTACAATATATAAGGTGAATATGATTAAATCTGATGTAAAGTAAGAGATTTGGTGCACTTGTTATTGATTGCTATGTGTTTATATTATATCCGTGTTAGTGTTATGGGCAAGTGAATAATAGAAATAAGCGAGTTAAAACCAACTAATTGTGGTAATAGTGATATATTGGAAGTTGTGGAGTAAATTAGACTTCAATTAACTTTGTGTGATTCACGGCAGAGGAATAAGCATGAAAAGTTGATAATTTAATGGAGCCATAGTTAAGAATTGATGGTAAATGGATGAAAGATCACACACACATACACATAACTTGAGTTTAGAGTCAATTGATTGTATGTGTGATCTTAATTGACTGCCTATGATTGGCCTCTGGGCATATTTGTTATTAATGAATTGTTGTTTATAATGCTTAAATTAATAAGTTTTTGATCTTGTAGGGGCCAGTTTGTAAAGGATGACATGATAACTCATAATTATTTTGTAAGTTTTTTTAATAATGAACTTGTTTGATAAATTGTTCTTGTACTTGTTCACTATTTCATATTACGAGTAATCAATGTTGTACGCATGATATATTGTTGTATTGGTGATCTAAGGTTGTATAAGGGTGAGAATGGTAGAATAAGGTACCAATATACATGGATGTCTATTGTGATTTGGTATATGGATAGAACTCATCCCCTGTAGGTCATGGCTAGTGGGAAACCATAAGTCCCATAGCATGTATGTACACTAAGGCCAGAGGGTTTGATGGTTCCTTGAGTGGACTGGGTTTTTAAATATTACATTTGGATTCTTGTGTTGTTTGGTTATTTGATATTACATATGGATCCTAATGCGATATATCTTTTGATATTACATTGGGATCCTTGTGTAATCCGATTATTTGATATCAACTTTGGTTCCTTATGTGGACCGATTATCTGTTGTTATACTTGGGTTACTCATATGTACTGACTGTGTTGATATTATATTTAAGTTTCTTTTATGGAATGACCTTTGAGGTGCTGTTCAAATAATAAAGTCTTACATGAATAAAATAGTAAAGCCTTGTGGGGAATAATTACCATTGCTTGCTAATGGTGAATTGAACATGAATCACCTAATTGAAGTTATTGCTACCTGAGTGACTTGACTAGCGTTTAATTGTCTTGATGTTGCCTTATGTCATGGGCCAAAAACTCAGGTAATGATGACAGCCATATTACTGCACCAGTAGGTAAGAAAAAACCATAATCCAAAACAATGATTAATGAGCTAATACGTGGAAGACAGAGAAATAATGATAAAATAGTAATTTGAAGTTTCTTAAGGGATAATATACAAGCATGGTATAACAAAAAAAAAGAGAAGTGAAAAAATATACAAAAATGAATCCCCTAAGATCTAGTAAGGCCAGTTCAAGAGCCATTACTAGAAAAGTGCAATAATACACAAGTAGTCCATGAAGATACAAAATAAGACTAACACTAGAACAGAAGGAGATGAATTAGCTTCAAAGGCTGAAAGCTCACCTAAATCTCGAATTAGTAACCATACTCAAAGTCAGTGCCATCAACAATGACTTGTACTAGGATTTTCATTAGGGGAAAAGATGTAGAAGTGTAGTGTGAGTACGAAAACATGGGGTACTTAATGCGTATCATAGGCTGACTGAGCTCAAATAAATTAAAAGCATAATAGTGCAAATCTATAAAAAAAAAGGGTAGTAAAAGAGGGTAAAAATTGAAATAATAGTCTATGCTAAGAAGACGCGAGAATCGTAAGTAAATAACTCAAGAGCAGAAAATTAATGCCTAGCTATAACCTAATTGGACCCCCATGAGCCTAGAAGGTAAAAGTTAAGAACAAAACCCAACCGAGCCCTATAAGTAAAGTGGGTTAAAACTAGTGGTACTACCAGTATTAAACATAGTACAATAGTAATAAATATGAAAACAAACCAAGATGTATGACAAGTATACCAGATATTCTAACCATAACCATAAATCATACCATAGTCAAAATGGATTTTAATAGAGATCAGTAATAAATTTCAGACTCAAACCAAAACTAATAAAAATGATTAGTACTAGCAGGTGATGAACTCAAATCAAAACTAATTGTAATAGTTGATAGTACCAAGTGTCTCACTCAAACCAAAACTAAATGTGAAATAAGTAGTAATAGTCCAATGTTCTTATTTAACCAAGATAACTAGTCCTTTTTCCCATTTTAGAAGACCAAATTTTTTTCAAGATATGCCAAGTTTTAATTATTAAGTCAAAACCATAATTTGAGGCCAAAAGGCTTATATACGAAGGAAGCCAATGCTATCAAACATAATATAGTGATCAAGCCAGCCCAATACTAATAACCAATATCTTAAAGAAACTTTTATAAGTATTTATATCTAAAAAAGGTGCTATCCTAAAGTAACCTATTTTAAAAGGAGCAATAAGCTAACTACAAGTCCCCCAAACCCAACCTAAGGAAAAAAACTACCCAATCCTAGACTAAGGCTTATAAATACCAACCCAAGGGCCCTGAGTAAGCTAAAATAAGTTCTAAAGGAGAAGCAACTACCATTTTAAGGGAAATAAGGATGAAATTTATCCTAAAGCCCTTATCCTGCTAAAATGATCAGGAATTTCTTAAAAAAACTATCCGAGGAATAGAAACCCACAAATAATTAGCACAATCCACACTGATGCCATTGCAGAGCAAAGTATAAATAAAGGTATGCCTAGCCTACCCTATTGTTGTTGAAAGCACTAAAACTCCACTTAATCGAAACTTTTCCCTTTTGAGAAACCTTCAATTTCTGTCACTCTATCAAAAATAATAATTTTTGCACCAAAAGAAGAACAATGATACCCATACTGCAAATTTATGCTACGAGTCAAAATTTGAGCTAAAAGTATCCATGGGCACCGCTTATAAAATTCAAAAATTAAATCTGCAACTATGAACCTCAGGGAGCAATGAGCTTGTGCTTAAAAATTGAGCACTAGTACACTAATTATGCCCCAAAATAGCCCTATTTTAAGGTTAATATATAAGAAATTGTAAGAAATTAATCCGAGAATATAACGACTTAATTTTTAGCGATTTTTTTGAATTATTCATCTTTATGTGATCTAACTATTTTACCCCTCCCCATGGTTGATTTTTGGTATTTCTAGGATTTGGGGATAATTCACGTTGTTCCCAATGTATTTCATCATGATTTATGCGAGTCTATGGTTTTTAGTGGTTGAAAAGGTTTTATAGTTAACTTTGGTCAATATTTATTGGTTTGTTGATTGAATGGCAAAACAAACTACCCCAGAAGATCCATAACATCAATTTTAGGTTGGTAACATAGTTGGTGTGGCTTATGGCTTTTGCATCTCATTTCAACCGCTGGATTAGAAAGTTGTGAATTTGGTTTTTGGGGGTCCATTCGTGAAAATGATGTTTTTACCGAAAATGTAATACCTCCATTGAGTCAGAAGGGTCGAATTTAGTCTAGTAGAATAGTTCACTTGCATTTTTGAGATTCTGGATAAATCCTCAATGGTCTACGGAGACTTGGAATGCCTCTAAATCTTAAGTGTAAAAACTACCATTGCCACTCCAAGTCATGAGTGGGGTAGTTTTGCTCATGTTCCTTCAACTATCTTGAAGCATATGATATATCTTGGACCAGCTGATTAGAACACAACCCAAATGAATACCTAAATTATAACGATATACTATAAACCCCTCACCCCCAACTAGAAGAATTAAAATAAAAGCTGAAGTGAATAGGGCCCTGAGCTTTAGAATTCTCACCTCACACTCATTGGATCATTAAAATGAGACCTCATGCCTAGTCAATCTAGACATATATTATACAATAGAGGTAAATCCCTCGATGAACCATCTCTAATAGCCTACCAGCCCAATAAAGCTAGAATACTCGGTTAGAGATATGGGCTTAGCTTAATCCTAAAATGCCTTAATCTTCATCGAGTCTATCATAATCCTATCCTTGGACCATACAAGGCTGAAGAATGCTACACAATTACTCTTTAACTTGCACCTTGAGAACTTGACTTAAAGTCACTGATCTTTCAAGGTGTAGAGCATAATTCTCAAATACTGCTTGTGCTCCTCCCTACTCATCAATTAAATAAGAATGTCATCAATTAGCACAGTCAGGAAGAAGTCTAAAAAGGGTCTGAATATAATTTTTATCAAGTCCATATATTCATATTAGGCATTTTCAAGCCAATAAGCATCGCTAGGAATTCATAATGGCTATAACAAGTCCTAAAGGTTGTCTTAGGGATGTCACTTCCTAAAATACTCAACTAATGGTAGCCAGATTTTAAATCAATCTTATAAAACAAGATAACTAACCTAAGCTAGTCAAATATATCATTGATACGAGTCATATGATACTTATTTTTCACTATTAACATTTTTAGCTTCATGCAATCGATACATATGCATAGAACTATCTTTCTTTTTCACAAACAGAACTGGAGCATACCAAGGTGAGACACTAGATCTAATAAATCCCTTTCTAAGAAGATCTTAAAGCTGAACATTCATCTCTTTTAGCTCAGCAGGAGCTATACAATAAGGTACAATAGAAATAGGTCGGGTGCCCAACTTAAGATTACTAGCAATGTTTATATCACACTCAGGAAAAAGGATAGGTAGGTCAATATGAAAGACATTAGTGAACTCAAAAAATACATAGACAGAATAAAAAAAATAGCTTTCAATACTAATATCTCAAACATAATCAAGATATGCCATATACCCTCTCGATACCAGTCTTTTAGCCAAATATAAAAAATAATTCCCATCAACATATACTATAAGCACCTTGGCATAATTTGGGGGAATACCAGTCATAGACGAGGTAGTGGTCTTGGTAAATAAATCCAGGACTGAATGATATGGAGATAAATAATCCATGCCTATATTCACATCGAAATAACCATATTGTAATACCTCGTACTTCTACCTAGCTTGAAATCATCTCGAGTATGTTAGAAACTTGCTTTGAAAGATGAATCCACTTTTATATATATGGAATTTTTAAGATTTTCACTTTTTGTCATGTAGGAAATTGAATTAGGTTTCCAACGGTACCAATTTCGTCCAAATCTGGTATCGGGGTAAAAGTTATGGATGATTTACAGAAAACAGTCAAAACTACCCAGGTGTGACGATGAGGGCCGATGGACCATCAAGATAGCAACAGACCATCGCCCAAACCATTGCAGCGGAGGAAGTGAGACCACCTTCTACCTAAGGTCAATGGCTCAGGCCGACGGACCATCGAGCTAGCGATGGATTATTGCCCAAGCCGTCGCAGTAGAGATAGTGAACCCCTATTCTGCCCAGGTGCGATGGTCAGGACCGACAGACTGTTGACCCAGTGATGGACCATCGAACCAGCAACGGACCATCACATTCACTACTGCATAGTTCGTTCAGTTATTTTAAAGTCATTTTTAAAAGGGTATTTGGATCTTTTCCACCTGTTTTAACCCTAATTATATCAAACCAAGGCTTATAAGTTCTCTATGTATCTACAATATCAAGTTAGGGTTTTCTCTCAAAGATAATCCCCAAGAAAAAGATCCCAATCCTTCTTCAAGAAACTAAGAGATTTTAAGTTCTTCAAGTCCAAGAAATTCAAGAAACTCACAACCCAGGTATGTCATGTGTTGATTCATGGGTCCCTTTCACCCATGAAGCTCAAGAATCACTTTTCAAAATCCAAGATTTGTGTATGTATGAATGTTTATGATTTGAATTGAATTGAAATTCATGTTCATGATGTTTTGGGGTTTTGATTCATGTTTTAAATTACATATTCCAATGATTGACCCTAGTATGTGGTGATTTGCATAATAATCATGATAAACCATTAATTTTACACGTTGATTAATGTATCCATATTATTAGATATGTTGATTATTGTATAACCAAAGCATACTCCCCATGTGTTCGATTAAATGCCTATGTGAAGGAAAAGTGCCATACTAGTATGATAATATGAAATCCCCAATCATGTACAAATTTATACATGTCAAATGTTTGATGAAATGTCTTAGTTAATAATTATGGGTACATGTGTAGCCCTTGTGGTGCTTTATAAATTCTACTTCATGAAATCTCCAACTTATTGTATTATGGATTGTGATATTAGTCATGTATTCAAGAAAGTCATGCTTTGTCAGTTTTATGTTATCGAGTCCTGAGGGTACTTGTACCTGACAATTAGCTGTGTGCCTAGAGCCAGTGTCATGTTTTCAAGATACTCTCAGTCGAACCATGTTCATAGAATTTTATTCAGTCATGTGAGTCTGGAAAACTCAGTAAACTTAGTAATCTTAAAAATCTCAGAAATTTAGTAATCTCAGTAGTATTCCTTCAGTCAACGGAACTCAGTTAATTCAGTCCAGTTCAGTTCAGTAATCTATGTTCAATGTCTATTCAGATGGGAGTCAAAATTAGCACCAACTGAACCCAAGGATGGGAACACACACTGTCAGATTAGGGTGTGATTCTTAGAACTCATCCTTGCATTCCAGAACTATATAGCCAGCATAGGTTGAGACATCAATACTGTCAGATGAGGGTTGATGAGATAGATAAGCACTGTCAGATGAGGGCCCCACCATTCTCGTTTGGGGACACTGTCACATGAGGGTTACCCATAGCTTGACCTTACCGGTGGTGCAGTATTGACACCCTTCTCATTGGGGTTACAGATTGGACCCTAATTTAGATATGATGCATTATTTAGGCATGTCGGTTAGATGACTACTTACCATAGTTTCAGTTACAAAATCAGGACTGTCAGATATAGTCATTCAATCTCAGTAAAAGAACTCAGATAGATCTTTAGATTTTAGAACTGTTACATACATTCAACTCAGAACAGTATAGAACTAGCTAGTTCCCTCAGAACCTAGACTTTCAGATACAGTCGCTCAGTATCAATTATTTCAATTATATAACTATCAGTATCTCATGTTATCAGTACTCAGACTTTGTAATCATGTTATCACGAACTCAGTTATAGTTATTATGTATTCATGCATATATTCTCACACTCATGTTATCCAGTCAGTTAGTATAGTTCATGTATATGAACCCTTTGTATTCAGCCTACCTCACATGCATACTAGTACATTCAAATGTATTGACGGATTTGCGCTATGGTGTTTTATACCATAGGTTCAGAAGCACGAGCTCCAGAGCATAAATAGTATTTCAGTCTCAGCAGTCAGAGTTAGCAGTGAGTCCTCATCCTTCGAGGTCATGACTATTACTTTATTATCTCATTAATTAATTTATTTTAGTAGTTGGAGTTAGTTGGGGACATGTCTCATCAACTCCTTATTCAGGCTGTTTAGAGGCTTTTTAGACTATTATGTTCAGACAGTTTATTTTAGGTTTTGTTTTGGTATTGTGATACCATATCATTCCAAGATTATTTTAGCAGTTTTGAACCTTATGACCTTACATCCTTTATTTCCGCATTTATATAGTATATTATGCAATGTTTAGGTATAGATATCAGTCATGGGTTAGCTTATGGTCCTTCGGAGTCATGAGCACTGTGTAGCATTTTGGGTACCAGATTTGGGGCATTAAACATATTAAGTACAATAAGAATGTCCAAAGTGTAATGCTCCCCAGCAGTCACAACAAAAAGTTTATACATATAATCTGCTATTAGAGAATCACCCATAGGAGTATCTACATGCATTGGGTGAAATAATGGCCTTGAAGAAAACCTCAATCAAGATACATAATAAGCAGAAACATAAGAATAAGTGGTTCCTAGATCAAATAATGCAAAATTTTGATAGCGGCACAATGAAATCATATCTTTAATAACCATATCTAAATCTTCAAACTCTAGCCTAACAGGGAAAGCATATAAATAACCCTACCCATTTCCAAATTGGGTACCTATATGGCCACTTACTCTACTTGCCTAAGTACCCCATGAGAACCTTACGGACCACTACTGCAATCCAGTGCACCACCTCTCATTAGAGGCACCACTAACCTGATAGGCTGAACACCCTATGAAGAAGGATTGAGCATCCCACATTAGCGACACCCTCTTCAAAATAATCCACAACAACATAATCAATTCATGACATGGCATCCTAACCTTACAATAAGATCTCATTGGCCCAAAATAGCCACCTCGGCCTAAAGTATCTAATTAAATACCCATTAGTGGCTAACCATACATTGACCCTTGAAGTTAATTTAACCAAGATGACCTTCATCTTAAATCTATAGTGCTACATGAATGGGCCTTCTAGACTGACCTTAGTACTAATAAAGTTGTTGTTATGGATACCTATCCTAAAAACCTCAACTCCAAAAGTATGAACCACATTGGCTTCTATTATAACTACCCTGATAATGGGGTCTTTTATTGTTTACCCTACTATCCTCATAGTATATCTCCTCTATAGTACGAGCATGTTTAGCAATGTCTAAATATAATATTCCTAAAGATACCAGACTCTAAGTAGCCATAAAGAGAATAAGTATTAATACTCTAACAAAACACCACAATCTCTCATGCTCGGTAGGTAGAATTATGGTAGCATGCCATACTAACACATAAAATATAGCCTCATACTAAGCCACGATCATAAAACCCTACTGTAACCTTGTAAACTTATCCTTAATATGCTTTTACATGCAGTAAGGAATATAATTCTCTATGGAGGCCTCAAAGAAATGAGTCAATGTCATAAAGAATATCCAACTGGTCTAGAATTAAGGTATTTCCCCAACCACTACCTTATCACCCTATCAAATTATAATATGGTGCAATCCACATTATGTGAATCTTCCAATACATAATTATACAATCTCTATGTATAGTTATAAATAAGCTCACATTCATTCTTTATTAGGGCTATTACAAACCTTGGTAAGTCAATCTAAGAATTTGACCCAGTATCTTCTACTTCTCAGAAGTCATTGATAATTAGGTTATTTCTAGCTATTGAGATACTGGTGCGGGTGGAACCTCTGCTCGGGAAGCCACAATTGCAAATTGCACTTCTGTACTAATTCCACCCTGAGCATCCCCCTGTGGATGTCTAGTCCTTATTCATTGGCTAACTTCCAACCATACTCAACCACTAAATCAGGACATCATAAAGGATAGGTAAATATATGAATTTGTGTGAAGTTTGGGTTGCTCCTTAGCCTACTAGTTATTGTAGCAGTAGATCCTCTTGATTAATGTTTGGCTATTGATCAATAACTAGCTTGGGTAAAGTCTCAATAACGTGGCCTCGAGCTGGTGTTATAGCTCTAGACCGACCTTGACCTTAGGGTCAACCTCTATTTCTAACTGGAGCCTTAATATAGGCTTAAGGGCTTTGCCTTTGACCGTCATGTCCTTCATCCTATCCATCTATAAAAGAGTGAAAAAAATGAGAATCTAGAAACTAATATAGACATAGCACACAATAATAAATCAAAAAGGTGAGATATTCCTAAGAATTTCATGTAGCCTCCCAAAGATAGGATACAAATACCATTGTTTCGATCTTCAAGACTCTACTAGATACTTGCTCTTGCACATATGATACCAGTAAACCTAGATTTCGATACCAAACAATCATGACCAAAAAACATAGTTGATAATGGCACCTACTTTACCCCACTACTAGGTAAGCCAAATTCATAGCTTGAAATAGTGAAAAATAGGATAATAGGCATAAGAGAAAGAAATAAGGATAAAATAATACTTTAAAATATTTTAGGGGTAATATACAAGAATGGTACAACCTAAATAAAGAGGATAAAATATAAAAAAAAGATCCCCTAAGACCTGATAAGGCCAATACAAGAGCCACTATACACAAAGGGTATTGGACAAGTGATAAAAATATGAAAGTAGTCTCTAAAGATACAAAACAAAAGTAATACAAGAACAGAGGCTCTACTCAAAATTAGTTTCAACAACGATCACTCATTCTAGGATCTTCACCAGGGAAAAAGATGTAGTCGAAGTATCAAAACATGACATGCTCAATAGGCATCATAGGCCAACCAATCATAATTAATGTAAAAATATAATAGAGTGGGAATCTATAAAAATAGGGAAAAAAAGAGGGTCAAAATGGAAATAAAAGGCTATGCTAAGTAGAGGCAAGAATCATACGTAAACAAAAAGTAGAAAATAAGTACCTTGCTATAACATAACTAGACCACTATAAGCCTAGAAGGTGCAACACAATAAGAACAAAACCTAATCGACCCCCCATAAGGATGGTGGGTTCAAACAAGAAGTAATGTTAGTATAAAACCAAGTACAATAGAAATAAATGTGAAATTGAGCCAAGATGTATGATAAGTTTTCATTCTCCTTCCAACCATAACCATAAATCATACTAGACTCAAACCAAATTCCCAACTATAGATACATAATAATGAATACAGATTCAAATCAGAACTAATAAACAACAAAAATAACATACCCAGTATATTCCTACATAGTGGTGTTTGGGGAGGGCAAATAGTACGTAGACCATACCACCTCAGGTGAAGTACATAGGTTTTTTTATAGACCCATGGCTCAGGAAATTAGAACTAATAACCAATAATCATTAATACCTGGTGTCGAACTCAAATCAAAACTAAGAGATATTAGTCAGTAATACTAGGTGCTAGACTCAAACTAGAACTAAATGTGCAAAAAGTAGTAATAATCCAAGGATCTAATTTAACCAAGCTTAGAAGACCGAATTTCATTAAAGATATGCAAAGTTTCAATTATTAAATAAAAAATTATGATTTAAGGAAAAAAACTAACATTCCAAGGATACCAACATCACCAAACATAATATAGTGATCAGGCTAATCCAATCCTAATAACCAGCATCTCAAAGCAACTTTTATGACCATTTATATCTAAAAATAATGCTATCCTAAAGTAACCTATTTTAAAAGGAGTGGTAAAGCTAACTACAAGTCCCCCTGAGACTAACCTAAGGGAAAAAGCTACACAAGCCTAGATGATGACTTCTAAATTCCATCCCAAGGGCCCCTGAGTAAGCTTAACTAAGTTCTAAAGGAGAAGCAACTACCAATTTAAGGAAACTAGGATGAAATTCATCCTAAATCCATAACTGACTAAAATGATTACAAATTTCATAGATGACTATTCAAGGAATAAAAACCCATGAATAATGAGCATAATACTACACCAATACAATAAGAGATAATAGTGTAAAGAAATGTAAGCCTAGCCTACCCGACGATATTGAAAATACTTAAAATCCTTTACATCAAAGCTTTATATTTTTATAAGTCTCTAACCACTGCCACTCCATAAGAAATAATAATCTAGGCATCAACAAGAGAAAAACAATGTCCATATTGTAAATTCACACTCTGGGTTCATATACCAGTGCCTCTATAGTGAGAATCAGGCCTTTATAGCAAGATTAAGTTAGTAAAGTGTAAGTTCTTCATCCAAAATATATTTTTCTTTCTAAAATAATCAGAGGTTGAACTAGGGTAAAAAACGATAATTTCTAGCACTTTTAATAAAATTTCTACCATCAAGGTATGATAATTCCACCCTTCTAACGTGATTTATTTCCTTTAATACTAGAAATCACTAAAATGTGTTCAAGGTTGGATTATGGAGTTTAGCCCTAGATTATATTATCTAGTGTAAATTGGTATTTGGTTGTTTAGAATCACTTGATAATAACTCTAGGTTGTTGAATTATAATTCCTAGAGTAGAATTTTTCCATTAATCCCAATATATGGGGAATTAGAGTGGATTGAAGGGCGAGGACCGCTAGAATGATGATTTAGGGTTTGATTGCGGGGAAACCCTTTAGATTAGAGGTAATATCAACTAGAATTGCTTATACATGATAAACTAACCTCTTCTTTATATGAATACTTCTTAAATGTGGTTTTGAATTCCAAAAGTGCTTTCCTGAAGAGTAGATGTTTAATTGCTCTTACAATTGCTTGATTATGTATGTTGAATTTTTGGAAACGTGAATTGAGAGGCAATCCTCGAGAGGAAATTTTTGCAATGGTGGATTCATTAATTCT
The DNA here is from genome assembly GCF_002878395.1 of Capsicum annuum. Taxonomy (NCBI): domain Eukaryota; kingdom Viridiplantae; phylum Streptophyta; class Magnoliopsida; order Solanales; family Solanaceae; genus Capsicum; species Capsicum annuum. The sequence goes on from NW_025834755.1 coordinate 122,630, forward strand.
TCATCAAAATTGTTAGAATCAAGCCAAGGATTAAAGATCCATGCACTCTATAGTAGTAGTTTGGCACCTATATAGGCTATTTTTAATTGAGTTGTAGACTATAGTTAGAAGGGGTAATCATAATATAGATTGATAGGAGATTTCATGTCTTGGTCTGGGGCATGATGTTTGGTTGGATAAAATTTTAAATTTAAGGTGAACATGATTAAAACCAATGTAATATAATTGATCTTGTGGACTTGTGGTTGATAACTATGTGTTTATATGCTATCCGTGTTAATTATGCAAGTATATCTGCTAGTGTTTCATGCAAGTAAATTATGGAAATATGTGAGTTAACACCAAACAATAGTGGTAATAGTTATAGGTTGGAAGTTATAGAGTAATTTGGATTTTTGTTAACTATGTGCGGTTTGCGATAGAGGAATAATCATGAAAAGTTGAGAAGTTAACAGTGCCATATTCAAGAGATGGTAATTCGATTATATATATATATATACATACATACATGCTCATACACACACTTATGTTACTAGAGTTCAAAATCAATTGATTATATGTATGATCTTAATGACTATTATGATTAGTCTTAGGGCATTTTGTGATTGATGAATTGGTTGTTGTTCACTTAAAATTAATGAGATTCTGATTATCCTTTGCATCAATTTGTAAATGATGAAACGATGACTCATAATTATTATATAATATTCGTACTAATAAATTTTCTTGATAAACTATTCTTGTGCTAGTTCACTGTATGATATTATGAAGTAATCAATATTTACACATGATCTATTCTTTAATCAATGGACTAAGGTGGTATAAGGGCGGGGATATTGGAATAAGGGTGACATAACATTTTATATAGGATAAGGGTATCAAGACACATGGATGTCTATTGTGATTTGGTACATGGATAGAGCTAGTACCCTACAGTTCATGGCTAATAGGACCATAGGCCCCATGTAATGTGTGTACAATATGGTTGGAGTGTTTGAAGGCTCCTTGAGTGGACCAAGTTATTTGATATTGTATTTGGATATTTGTATTGTCTATTAATGTGATATTATATTTAGATCCTTGTGCAGTCTAGGTACTTGATAATACATTTGGATCCTTGTATAGTTTAGTAATTTGATATTACTTTAGGTTCCTTGTGTGGATCGTTTATCTATTATTTGGGTTCCTTATGTTTATCGATTATCTTCTTTGTTCTTGGGTTCCTTATATGGACCGGTAGTGTTGATATTATATTTGAGTTATTTGTGTGGGCTGACCTTTGAGGTATTGTTCAAATAATGATGCCTTAATAAGTAAAATAGTAAAGTGGAATTGGGCATAATTACCCCTTCTCGTTAATGTGATCTGAACATGAATCACTTGATTAAGGTCATTGACACCTAAGTAACTTAGTAGGTATTTGTTTTCTTGATGTAAATTTTATCGTGTCAAAATTATTGATGACCTAAATGGTAAAATGTACCGATTATGCATATCCTGTTGGCTATAAGAAAAGGGAACCAATTATGCTTAAAAGATCTCAATAAATATGAGTTGACTATTTTTGTGTTGGTAATATTTATTGAATAAATGGGCTTATAATGTGCTAAGTTATGGAAGGAAGAGGAAAGGAAGTCAGTGGTTAGTGATTGATGTAGATATCCCTTGTTACTAACATTGTGTGTACCCATATATTGGCATAGGTTGTAGACCTAGTAATTGGTGCACATATGTGGAACGAGGACAATATAAAAATTAATGATGGATCAATGACCTAGTGGTCGTTAGTGAGGTGTAATGAAAATCGGATGGATCAATTATAGCCATCTTAGAGAAGTAAGTTACCAACTATATGTTAAATAATGGTGAGAATGTTGTAAAAGAGTGATAACATGTAACTTGGATCGCTGCAGTTAACTGATTATTTATATGTTCATTTTTGATCTTGGTTTTCTGTATATGTTTAAGTGATTTAACCATGGTCAGTCGATGATGCCTATTAGTATGTGTGTTTGTACTACCATTACTCTTGCTGTACCTAGGGTATAGTCTAGCTGTAGGATCAATCAAGATTTTGTTATGACCTAGAAATCAAGGTCACAATGACACCTATCCATGTCAAACATAGGTAGGTAGGCATAACATAAAAATAAATAAAAAATGCGCAAGAAGACATAAAAGAATACCACAACGAGTCTTTATAATAAAGTCAAGCCATATATAAATAAAGATAGAAAGGAATTAAAAACTGAAGTAATACAATTATAACCCGAGAATCTAGTGTCATGAGTAAAGACACTAATACAGACATAGGAAACAAAATGCATGAGTCTGTATCTAATAAGCAACTAAAGACAAGATAAGAAATGAGGGAGTCCAGAATATGCCTCGAATGCTGGAGTTCACTGGTACTCTGAAGCGGTATCTGACAACACAAGTGAGCCACCACAGTTCGCACTCGCAATGGGATCTGCACCAAAAGGTCACAAAAGCAAGCATGAGTATGTCCATTTTTACCCCGTAGGTATCATAGTCCAACTGAGCAAAGAACAAACAAAACATCTAAAAAATTTTATGAGCACATTTCCACACACATAAAGAAAAGTTACCAAATGGTAGCATAGTATAATATTTATATAAAACAACAACACATGAATATATAAAAAGAATTTAACATGCAACTCAAACACTTAATTAGAAATAAAAATGATGCAATGCAATAATAGGATGATAGTTGGATAATAATGATATGAGCTATCTCATGGAGACCTTTACATAACCCTATATATACCTTCCGAGATAAAGCTTCTAGGATAGGACCCATAGGGGCTTTGCAACTCATATACTTTCACAATCTCAATCTAACTTGCCCACAAAGACCTTAGTCATGGGTTTTATAAAGTATCTCAATAACCATTGCTAACAAAGACCTCGACTAATGATTTTATAACATAAGTATGCCTCAATAGTAACAATCTCATGAATATGAATGAATGAAATGAGGATATATGACCATAACCAAATCAATAATGGTAAAAATAATCTCAAGATTTACTCAATATGTCAAGAATTCATAATAAGCCTTTACATAGAACCATTGGAATAAATAGACATGTAAGACATCTATAATATCAATCCAAGTCCTCTCTCAGAAATTATTATAATGATACAGGGATATAATGCTCGAATAAGGTATATAATATCAATCTAAAACCCCTCTCATGCATCAAAATAATAATAAGGCATAAATGCACAATAAGGCCTATAATATTGAGACACACCCCCACATGGGGGTCACTGCAATTATAGTCTTTCAAGTCAACACTAATATGCATACAAAACCCCACACGGGAAACATAATATTAATAAAAATCCCAAAACACGATCTTATGATAAGTCCCCAACACATAACATGCTTTACATGTAAGTTAACTACCTAGCAGAGTCTAAAGAAGTTAAGCTATAACTTAACTCAAAAAAACTGAAATCCAACTAGACTCTTCAACATGGAGTCTTTCCTTTATGAAAAATATCAGAATGGACTAAATATATCAAAAATGTAATCTACGTGTCAAAAGGAATCAAATGATACCCATACTGGCTATTTTATTTCTGGTCCAAAAATAGTTTGAAAATTTTCTAGCAAATCGAAAAGGTAAAATGGGAATTTTATGTAAGAATCATGTTTTCTACATCACGAGGAGTCTAAATCCAAAACCCAACCAAAAATGAGTTAACATTGAACTTGAAATTAAAGAAAACCAAGTTTATAGTTTACCGGGTGAAAACCCTAAAATTCCAGTTTGAAATTGTTATGAAGATGAAATCAATAGAAATAATAAAAATAGGAGTTTAGAGATTACCCAAGAAAGATTGATGAAAAACCCTTTTGAAATTGTGAATTATTTAACCCCTAAAGTCTAATAATGGTGAAAATATGGCTTTAGATGTAAACACGATTTTAAATTGTCCAGGTATAAAATGCTCTTCACAAACACAAGCCTCAAGCTACGAAAATGAATACCAACCTAGCCTATCACAGTCATGGTTAGTACTTCACATCATGATGAAGGACGACTCAGACTCGGACCATTTAACCCTTCACAAATGCCCATCGTAATCCTGCAACCGCGATGAACAGTGAAAGTTACATTTAGAAGATGCTTCACTACTATAGCATTCACAATGAACAATATTTTACTTCTCTACAGTAACGACTAGGGGCTCACAAATGCTATAAAGGATTTTTTCTGGCACCTAATAACATAAAACCAATATTCACAAGGTTGAAATATCTCCGAATGAACCCTTAAGATTTGTTTGGGACACCAGTAAAATAGTTCAATTATTCTACTAGGATAATTTTGACTTTCCAAACTCTATAGACCATTAGATTTTTGAATGGAGATTGTTTACAATGAATTAACCTAAGGACCTCTCTTAAGCTTATTTTAAGAAGTTTTTATCCAAGTACTCAAAATTCAATATAAATGCTTGAGAATTGAACTAACAATACTACTAATGAAAAATTGACATTTTGGATCTAGTGGCACTGACCAAATTACCATCCGACACTCGATCACAAAATGTTGACCAAAGTCAAACGAGCCACTTTAAAAGACTCTAGGGACCTCAAACTCACTCAAATCACTCCCAAATATTCTATGGACCATGCTAACCAACCCCAACACATAAATAGCATATAGTAACTATAGAGAAGGGAAAAAGGCGAAAACACAGCGAAATCTAAAAAGCACAACCACAGTTCTTACATTATCCACCACTAAAACACAAGTTTTTCCTTAACTAAAAAGAAAATAAAGTATCTGAAGCATTAAAAAGATAGGGGATATCTATACCTCATAACAAAATCAACCTCCCACATAGCCTCCTCAATTGGGTGATGTCTCCACTGGACCTTAACTGAATAAATATGCTTTGAACTCAACTTCATAGTCTGCCTATGTAGAATGGCAATAGGCTCCTTCATAAATAATAAGTCATGGTGTAATATAACATAATCTAATCTAATCTTGTGCAAATTATCAAAATAGTATCTCATTAATATAGAAACAAGGAATACCAAAAGAACGTCTGACAACTGTGGAGACAAAACAAGCCTATATGTCATATCTCCAAACTTCTTAAGATTATCAAAGGGGCTAATGAACCTCAGACTAACATTCCCTTTATTTACAAATTCATCACAACCTTCATGGGAGAAACCTTCAACAATTCTCCTGCCATGAAGATAACATCACAAACTCAGTGGTTGGCATAACTATTCTGCCTACTTAGGCAATCACTAGCCTCTACTGGCTCAGACTCACACAATCTAACATATCTCTTAGTAAATCTATGGTCCAAGGCCTTACCTTAAATGCATCAAACTATCCCACGGGGTATCTATACCTTCACCTATATAAACTTCAAAAGGAACTATTTGAATGTTAGAATAGTAGTTGTTGTATGCAAACTTTGCTATGGGCAAGAACCGATCCCAATGTCCCCCAAAATACATAACACCTACTCGAAGTATGTGTTAACACTTGAATGGTGCTCTCTGACTGACCATCTATTTGGGGATGAAAATTTGTACACAAATCATGCTTAATACCCAAGTCAAGCTGCATAGAACTCCAAAACTTTAAGGTAACCTAAGTACCTATATCAAAAAATTAAAGATAGGTACACCATACAATTGAACTACATTTCTGATGTAGATTTTTCCCAACTTCTCTGCATTGTAATTTGCCATTATAGGTACAAAATACACTGGTTTGGTCAATCTATCCATAATTACCCAAATAGAATCAAACATCCCCAGAGTCATAGGTAGGCCAACTATAAAATCCATGGTGATTTTCTCCCACTTCCACACGGATGTGGGCATTCTCTATATTTTACCACTCGATCGCTGATGCTCATACTATACTTGTAGATAATTCAAACACTTAGCCATGAACTCTATAATGTCTTTATTCATACTACCCTACTAATAGTGTTTTTCTAAGTCTTGGTATATCTTAGCCAATCATGGATGGCTAAAGTACATAAAATAATGAAACTTCTCCAAGATCAATCTAACAAAACCACCTACTCTCGGCATATAAATACATCCACTAATCCTAAAAATACCCTAGATATTGAGAGATGTTGTCTTTGTCTCGACACTCAAAACTTTATCATCAATCACCCTTTATCTCTCATCACCAAATTGATGAGATCAAATTGTTTCATTAAAGAGGAGCTAGCCTTAACAAAAACCAAAATATGCTTAGGTGCCAAAATCAACCCTAGCAAATTTTTAGCTAAAAACTGACCCTCCAAGGCCAAAGGATGATCTTGAGTCAAGAGATAAGCCAACTCTCCCTTCTCTTTGCCTTTCGGCTTAAGGCATCTGCTACTACATTAACCTTGCTCGAATGATAAAGAATATTGAAATCATAATCCTTAAGCAACTTAAAACATCAATGTTGTCTCATATTAAGTTCTCACTAGAAGAAGAAGTACTTAAGGCTACGATGATCAACTAAAACCTCATAATGGACTCCATATAAGTAGTGGCTCCATAACTTCTACAGAAATATAGATATGGACAACTCCAAGTCATGGGGATGGTAATTCTTCTCATGAGGCTTTGAGTATCTAGAAGCATAGGCAATTACCTTATCTTCCTACAAAAACACACCACACAAACAAATTCTAAAAGCATCACAAAACACAGTAAAACCCATACCTTTCTTGGGTAAGGTCAAGGTAAGAGCTAAAGTTAATAGCTATTTGAAATTTTGAAGCTCTCCTCACAAGAATTCAGCCACGGAAAAATAATTCTTTCTGAGACAACTTTGCTATAGGAGATTTATTAGAAAAAAATTTCGTACAAAACCTTGATATTAGCCCGCTAACCTAACAAAAATATGATTCTCAAGGGGAGAAGTAGGTCTAGTCTAATCATGAACAACAACTACCTACGAATCAACCATAATACCATTTTTGTTCACTACATGATCTAAGAAAGAAATAAAATCCAACCAAAACTCATACGTGGAGAACTTGGCATATATCTCTCATCTTATAATCTTTGAAGTATAGTCCTCTAATATTGCACATGACCATCCTCATTCTGGGAATAAACTAAGAAATTAACCATGAATATTATCGCAATAAAATCAATCTAGGGCCAAAATACTCTATTCATCAACTCCATGAAGTTGCTGAGGCATTATTTTGTCCAAATGACATAATTAAGAACTAATAATTACCATACTAAATCCGTAAAGCTATCTTCGGAGCATTCAAAGATCTATTACTCAACTGATGGTAATCAATTCTCAAGGCAATCTTTGAAAACACTAAGGCACTCGGAAATTTATAAAATAAATTATCAATGCAAGAAAGAGGATACTTGTTTCTAACTGTCACTTTATCTAATTACCAATTGCCAATAGACATGTGCATAGATCTATAATTTCTCATAACAATTAAGATAGGATAACACTAAGGAGACACTCAGTGTAATGAAACCCTTACACAATATATTTTGCAATTTCTTCTTCAATTCTATGAGCTCAATTAAGGGCATCCATAAAGAGGAATAGTAATGGGCTTGGTGCCTCACTCAACATCAACGACTAAATTAATATCTTGGTTTAGAGGTTTAATAGGTAATTTCATTAGAACATATCCTATAACTCTCTAAAAACACAAATAGAATCCAAGTGTGATGGTTAAGCAACACTAGTATCGGAAACATAGGTAAAATAGGAAAGACACCATTTTTTTTACTATGCAACGATCACGTAGGAAAGATATAATCCCTTTAGGCATGAGCTAAGAGCACCCTTCTCTCATGACCCAAACCACAGCCTAGCCATGACGGCAATTTCAAGTCCTCCGAGGATTAGAGACCAACTCCTTAGCCTAATCCAACAAAACAAAGTACACCTAGAAGCGGATAAATTCCGACATAGAACAAGATGCGATTAAAAGGCTCAATTAATCTAAGATAAATATCAAACAACCACCAACCAATATCTAACCATAATACCTATGTCCAGCAAAGCCTATAACAAAACCAAAGATAGTCTGGTCGAGACATGTCCCCGACCATTGCAAAAAAGAAATCTAAATTAATGAGTTAATACAAAAGGAAACACAAAGCATGAAATGGGGTCTTCCGAATGATGAAAGCTCACCAATTCAGTCTGACTCACGAGCTATCCCCCGATCACCTAGTCACTATGCAAAGAGAGTAGAAGTATGGACATTTCTTGCATCATATAGGGATACAATGTCTGAAGATGGTTAGTGGTTGGAGTGCTACCATGTATCTCAAGAATAAAGGATAAAATAGTACCATGAACGACGACATAGAAAGCATTAAAACTAGTGTGCAATATCATATGTAATACACACACACACACATATATAATATACCGGGAAAGGGAATAGGGCTTAGCATATACTTTAAAAAAGACTAAACCTAGACTATGTATCTTGACCGTCCTATGCCGACACCTATGTGCTATATATGTTCAGATCCACCTGCTGAACGGGCCTTAATGCATGTTAGCCGCATGAAATAGAGAAAACCCAGGGAAAGCTAGATCCATCAAGGAAACTAGCTCTCCCAAAATATGTATCAAGTGTGACTCATTCACATGATTATCAAGACCGAACCTCGCATTGACAAATATGAGTTTCCAGTATTAGTCCCCCTAGGACATCCACCTTCATGGCTTATCGACACAACTCTCTTTAATCCTATATTAAAACATTTAACACATAACCCAACCATTATATTAAGGAGTCAACCATTAGGGCATCATTATGTGGTATCATTTTACAGACTACAACTTGCAAGCAATGTCATTAGCCAACCCTTTGGGTATTCATTCGTAACCCCAACTCTATTATAAAATCAACTTGGGAGATTTCATTGTACCCCACAACGTTTTCAAAATCACCCTTAACACAAATAATATCCTCCGTCCCATGGACCCTATCGCAGAAATTATCCTCAATGACACATGGATATCGTGGTGGCTCACTGCCTTCGTGGTCCAAAACCACCCTAAATCCCATAAAAAAATTTTGATACTTTCCCGAGACACCTCATTCACATGCCTAAACATAATTTAAGTCAAATATTAAGGTTTTGAAGTTAAGAGAGCCAAAAATAAATTGCTCAAAATTTGGAGGGTGTTATATTATCCCCCTGCCAGGATCATTCATCCTCGAGCTAGGACACTTTTTGCACGAGAATATTAATATTACACCAGAATCAAATGATAAACTTGGATAATAACAAGAAAATAATGAAATCCATACCTTAAGCTCCTTTATACCTTAAGATCCTTTGCCTGACACATGGAGTAAGAATGGGTACCTAGACTTCATATCTTCCTCCGCTTCCTATGTGGATTTTTCCACCTTATGGTTCCTCCAACGGACCTTTACTAAAGCTACCTGTTTAGTCCTTAATCTATGAACTTATTTATCCAAGATCTCCACCGAGACCTCCTTGTATGACAGGGAATCCAAAATACCAACACTCTCAATAGGCACCACCAATGAAGGATCTCCCATATATTTCTTCAACATAGACACATGAAACACAGGGTGAATAAAACCCATACTTGTAGGCAACTCTAGCTCATAGGAAACATTCCTTACTCTCTTCTAAATCAAATAAGGGATAACATAAAGGGGACTGAGCTTTTCTTTCTTTCTAAATTGCATCACTCTCTTCATGAGAGACACCTTTAAGAACACCCAATCACCCACATCAAACTTCAACTCTCTTTGCCTCACGTTCGCATAGGATGTTTAGCGACTTTCAACACTCTTAAGCCTATCCCAAATCACCTTCACCTTCTCGATAGCTTTATAAACTAAATCAGGACCGAACAACCTTTCCTCACTAACCTCAAACCAACTAATAGTAGATCTATACCTCCTACCATAAAATGCCTTAAACAGGGCAATACCATGCTAGAGTGATAGCTTTTATTGTATGCAAACTCTATAAGAGGCAAATGGTCGACCAAACTACCACCAAAGTTAATTACACAAGCTCTAAGCATATCTTTTAAAGTCTGAATAGTCCTTTCTTCATGTCTATCTATCTTTGTGTGGAAAGCGATTCTAGGCTTCACCTTAGTCCCCAAACCTCGCTGGAATGATTGCCAAAATTAGATAAGAACTTAGTACCACAATTTGAAATAATATAAACTGGAGAACCATGCAACTTCATGATATCCTGAATAAACTTCCTTGCATAGTCCTCAGCAGAATAATTAGTCCTTACCGACAAAAAGTGAGCATACTTAGCCATCCTATCCATGATGACCCAAATAGACTCAAACTAGTTTTGAGACCTCAAATGATGAGTAACAAATTCCATATTAATCTCTTTCTACTTTTAGACAGGAAACTCAATTTCTTGAGACAACCTACCAGGCCTCAAGTGATCCACCTCCACTTGTTGGCACACCATGCACTTAGCCACAAAATTAGCCACGTCCCACTCCATGTTATTCCACCAATAAATCTCCATAAGTTCATGATACATCTTCGTTGAACCATGATGAACTAAATAAAGAAATTCATGAGCTTTGGCCAAAATTCTACCTCACAACCCATCCACACTGGGAACACACAACCTCCCTCGGTACCTGTAATGCCCTGAGACTACCCCCTAATCATCATATGGTGCTTTCAACCCCGAAGGACAATGAGCTAACCCATGAATAATATCTACTATGAGTAAATAATAATAATACTGAAATAATTATGGAATAATAGGTTGAAATGCCATAAGGTTCAAAACATCTAAAAAACCAATAATGAATAATAACATCTGAATCTTAAATACTATCTAAAAATCTAGTCTGAAAAACCTCTGACTAAAACTGTATAGAAGTGGAGTTAATGGGACATTCTCCCAAGTAACTCCATCTAGTAAAATACTGCTAAACTGAAATACTAAAATAAAAGCATATCCTCAATAGATGAAGACTCACTGCTAAGCCTGCTAATGCTGGCTGAATCTGGCTAAGCATGGTAAGGAACCTAAGCATCTAAACCTATGATATGAAACATCATAGCATAAAAAATGGGTATGCAATCAGTACATGAGAATGTACTGGTATGCTAAATAAGGTAAGACTGAATGCATAGGTTTATATGTATTAACAATAACTAACTGAATGATATACAAGAGCTGGATAGCATACATGAAGTATCTGTAACTACTGAACATACTGTGCATACTATAGCAGAGTATACTGGAATTAAATCTGATAACTGATAACTAAAAATACTGATAATCTAAGATCACTGATAATTTGAATTAGTGATAACTGAGTGACTGTATCTGATAGTCCTGATTCTATACAACTGAACTGAGTTCTATTCTAAAGACTAAGATAGAAGCTGAAACTCTGGAAGGTAATCACCTAACTGATATGCCCCAAATTGGAAGAGTGTCAGTACCGTGCCATGGGTAAAGACAAATTGAAGAGGAACCCTTTACTGGCAGGTTTCCTTAATCGAGAATGGTGGTACCCTCTACAAGCAGGTAGAGCACCTCATCAACCCTCAACTACCAGGTTTGATATCTTAATCTACGCTGGTTACGTATTTCTGGAATGTAGGGATTGCTTTTAAGGATCACACCCTTTTTTGGCAGGTGATCCCCCATCCTTGGGTTCGCTCGGTGCTGAATTCTACTCCCAACTAAAAGACACTAAACTTTTATACTGGACTAAACTGGACTGATTTTAAGATTACTGAGTTTTCCTATGTTCTGTAACCTATCGAATTCTACTAAGTTCTGTAACAGACTGACAGTACTACTAATCGTGACATGGCTGATACTTTTTTGTAACTGACACTGGCTTTAAGTAACAACTAGATTGTTGGGTATTAAATACCCCCAGAACTGGATAACAAGAAAAGTAAAGCAAAACATCATCTTGAACAACATAACAATGTTCACATGGTCATGATTCATTCATAGAGACATTTTATCAAACACTTGTAATGCATTAACTTGTACATAGATGGGGAATACATGTTAGCATGCTATAATGACCTTATCTCATTCTTATAGACATTTTATCAAACACATAAGAAGCATACTTGGTTTATTAAATCATAAACACTTAGGGTTAACATGGTTACAACAACCAACTTGCTAATTGAAGGGTTTATCATGAATATCATAAAATTCAACACATACTAGAGTCAATTCATAGAACTTGTAATCTAAATCATGGATTAAAACTCAAACAACATCATGAACATGAATTCAATCTAATTCAAACAAGGAAATGATAAATCATAAATCATAAATCTTCTATTTTGAAAAAGAATTCTTGTGATCCATGGAAGATAAGGATCCATGGATGAACATCTAACATACCTTAATTCGATGAGTTCTTGGTGAAATTCTTAGGATTGACCTTGATTCTTAAGAGCTAGGGTTTGTTTTCTTGAGAGAGAATTATCTTTTAATTTTGGGGAAAAGTGAATAATTAAGGGTTTTACGAGTTTTTAAGGCTTAAATCCCACATTTGTACAGAATACAATCATGGGAAAATACTGATTTAACCCTGGGCGCAACTTTCTACTTATATGAAATTTTCTCGATCAAGACCCCTGGCAGGACGCCGTGCTATCGTACCGTATCACTAGAAAATAATGACTGGGAAATTCCATGGTGGCGCGACATGGTGGTATTGCATTGCCAATTTGTTTGTGAACTGGAAATGTACCGCGATGCGGTGGTATAGCATTGGAAAACTGGAAAAGGATAATTGTGAACTGGGTCTATGGCGCGATGCACTAATATCACAGAGCAACACTGGAAATTGACAATTGCTATTTTGACACACTCCAAGAC